>NC_142954.1:16443946-16488946 GCF_046866305.1 Octopus bimaculoides | reverse complement strand
TATATACATACACATACATATATACATACATACATATATATTTTCTGAAAAAAGCAACATTTTAAACTTATGACACTCTTCCATAATAGCAACGATATATTTATATACATACATACATACACATATACATATATATATATATATATATATATATATATATATATATATACATATATACATATATATATACATATATATATATATATATATATATATATATATATATATACATATATACATATATATATATATATATATATACATATATACATATATATATATATACATATATACATATATATATATATATATATATACATATATACATATATATATATATATATACATATATACATACATATAAATATACTTATATGTATACATATATATAAATACATATATACATACATATATATACATAGATATATATATATATACATACACATATATACATACATATATATATATATATACACACACATATATACACACATATACACATACATACATGCATATATAAACTTATATTTGTTTTACAGAGACGTCAAATGTGTTTTGTATCATACAGACAAGAAAGTAATATTTCAAACACAGTATTACCATGGAAACAGAAAAAGATATTGACTATTTTTACCCTTGCAAGATGGAAAAAGTTGTCTTGCAAAGGTAATGATACCCAGTTTTCCTGCTGGTAATACTGTGGTTTGAAATATTATTTTCTTGTCTGTACGATACAAAACACCCACATATACATGCATATATATGTATATATATGTTGCCTTAATTCTTCGAAACGCCGGAGTTTTAATGGTGGCAGCTGATGAAGGGGATGTTTCTATGTGGCCTGCTTGTTTGTTGCACCTTGTTTACCATTTTGTCCTTGTTCTTTTGCCACGTCATGTACCCAGTTATGTATCTATATGTACATATAGATGAACGTATATACATACATGTACATATATATGCATATACTCATATATTGTTTATATATATATATATATATATATATATTTATTTTGTTTTTTCATGCAGCAACAACTTGAAATCACCAGCTTCTTCATTAAGGAACCATCAGATGCATTTGGCAGCAAGAAAAATACCAGCAAGAGGGTACAACGGGCATTACAGCGCTGCCAACAGGTGATGGCAGTATGTGATGAGAAACCTACAACTTCACTCAATGAACAGCGAATGAAGAAGGCTAAAGAAGTGGTTGAACAGATGAGAAAAGTGGGTTCGCTACCCCCATGTCACCCTTCGTTACCAGTTAAAAGGAAAGGGCCAGGTAGCAAGAGCAAAGCGACTTCCAGCAGAGGAAGCCAACCACTTTTGGCAAAAGTTGCCCGCTCAACGGCACCAGTGAATTATAAACTGTCTGAAAGCAGCAGCAGTGATTCGGATGTCAATTGATAGTGACAGAAATTTTGTTGATATTTTGGTTTGGTTTCCATGGCCTTTTTTGGACATTTTATATATGTCAGACTGAGCTGAGGTGAGTGGGATTTGAACTGAGAACTAGAGCCCCATGGGGGTGGGTTGGGGTGCAGTGAAATACTATAAGTGTATTTAGTTTGTCATCATCATCATCATCATCGTTTAACGTCCGCTTTCCATGCTAGCATGGGTTGGACGATTTGACTGAGGACTGGTGAAACCGGATGGCAACACCAGGCTCCAGTCTGATTTGGCAGAGTTTCTACAGCTGGATGCCCTTCCTAACGCCAACCACTCAGAGAGTGTAGTGGGTGCTTTTACGTGTCACCCGCACGAAAACGGCCACGCTCGAAATGGTGTCTTTTATGTGCCACCCGCACAAGCCAGTCCAGGGGCACTGGCAACGATCTCGCTCGAAAATCCTACAGGAGCCAGTCAGGCGGTACTGGCAACGGCCACGCTCAAAATGGTGCATCTCATGTGCCACCCGCACAAGAACCAGTCCAGGGGCACTGGCAACGATCTTACTTGGCTTGCCGGGTCTTCTCACGCACAGCCCATTTCCAAAGGTCTCGGTCCGTAGTCATCGCCTCGGTGAGGCCCAATGTACGAAGGTCTTGCCTCACCACCTCAGCCCAGGTCTTCCTGGGCCTACCTCTTCCACGGGTTCCCTCAACTGTTAGGGTGTGGCACTTTTTCACGCAGCTATCCTCCTCCATTCTCACCACATGTCCATACCAGCGCAATCGTCTCTCTTGCACGCCACAACTGATGCTTCTAATGTTCAGCTTTTCTCTCAAGATACTTACACTCTGACGGGTATTCACATTGACATTACACATCCAACGGAGCATACTGGCTTCATTCCTTGCGAGCTTACGTATGTCCTCAGCAGTTACAGCCCATGTTTCACTGCCATGTAGCATGGTTGTTCGTACGCATGCGTCATACAGTCTGCCTTTTACTCTGAGTGAGAGTCCCTTTGTCGCCAGCAGGGGTAAGAGCTCTCTAAACTTTGCCCAGGCTATTCTTATTCTAGCAGCTACACTTTCAGCGCACCCACCCCCACTACTAACTTGGTCGCCCAGATAGCGGAAGCTATCGACTACCTCTAGTTTTTCACCCTGGAATGAGATAGAAGTTGTTTCCTGTTTGTTTGCAGTCTTTATTGCACCTGAACATCTGCCACAAACAAAAACTAACTTGCTAGTTAACCTGCCTTTGATGTTGCTGCACCTCTTATGTGTCCATAGCTTGCACCGGGTACATCTTATAGAGTTACTACCTACTCCTTTTCTACATACTGAGCAGGGCCATCTACCTGAAGGGGTTTGTGTTTTATCTACCTTCCTACTTATTAGGATTTTGGTTTTAGCTAGGTTGACTCTAAGGCCCTTCAATTCTAGACCTTGCTTCCACACCTGAAACTTCTCCTCTAGTTCTGATAGTGACTCCGCAATTAGGGCAAGGTCATCAGCATAGAGGAGCTCCCAGGGGCAACCTGTCTTGAACTCCTCTGTGATTGCCTGGAGGACTATGGTAAATAATAGGGGGCTGAGGACGGAACCTTGGTGGACCCCTACCTCTACCCGGAATTCATTGCTGTACTCATTTCCAACCCTCACCTTACTGGCCGCATCTCTGTACATGGCTCGCACAGCTCTCACTAGCCATTCTTCTATCCCAAGTTTCCTCATTGACCACCAGATAAGGGATCGGGGGACCCTGTCAAAGGCTTTCTCCATGTCAACGAAAGCCAGGTACAGAGGTTTATCCTTGGCTAGGTATTTCTCTTGCAACTGTCTCACTAGAAATAAGGCATCAGTAGTGCTTTTACCTGGCACGAACCCAAACTGCATCTCATCTAAATTGATTCGCTCCCTAATTAGTTGGGCTATGACCCTCTCTGTAACTTTCATAACCTGATCTAACAGCTTGATGCCTCTGTGTGTGTGTAAGTCACCCATACTGCCCACATGTGATAATTCCTCGTAAAGGTGTTACCGTGTGGTAGGAAGCTTGCTTCCCAACCACATGATTCCGGGTTCAGTTCCACTGCATGGTGCGTTAAGCGAGTGTCTTCTACTATAGCCTCAGGCCAACCAAAGCCTTGTAAGTGGATTTGGTAGATGGAAACTGAAAGAAGCCCATCGTGTGTATGTGTGTATATATATATATACATACACATACATACTCACATGCGTGTGTGTATGCCTATGTGTGACTGTATCTTTATGTGTGTTTGTCCCCTACCACCACTTGACAACTAGTGTTGATGTTTACATCTCTGTGTCTTAGTGGTTCGATAGAATAAGTATTAGACTTTAACAGAAAGTCCTGGGGTCGATTTGTTCGAGTAAAACCCTCCAAGGAGGTGCCCCAGCATGGCTGCAGTCAAATGACTGAAACAAATAGAAGATGGGATGGGAGATGATGTAACCCTGGGCCTTCTGCTTGAAATAAGAATCCCTCCCCCTCCCCAACCACTTGTCCAAATACACCTGCTCCCTCTACAGCTCTGCAAACCACCACCAACTTCTCCCTGTCGTTAGGAGAATAGGGATGTCTTCTCACTTCACCCCCCCCCTGCCCTTGTCAACTTAATGACTCTTATAAAAGAAGAAGACATAGAATAATGTAGTCTCAGATGCACTAACACCAGGATAACCATAGCATGAAATGCAGTTGATCCTAGGTTTCGGTGAGACATCCACGGGGTAAAATGCACTTCCTCAGGTGATTGGTGAAATAAGCATTTCCACTATATGATGACATCAGATAGCCAATCTGATGAGCTTTGTATAGCATTTTACAAGAAAAACCAACTGTCTGTTATGAGAAACTATGAACTAGTAACAAGCTTTTGCTAATTGTTTCAGTTGCCTGCCCCAGGTAGACATAGACACCCTCTTGGGTTTCTCACCCTCAACTCAGAACCTCCAGTAGGTTTCACATAGAGAGAGGGAGAGAGCTGCACCAGTACCTGGCTGGTACTCATTACTATCTGAGTAGGCTGGAGGTATGTGAAATGGAGTGTCTTGCTTAAGAATACAATGCACTGTCCACTCCACTTCCAGTCCAGTGCAGGAATTAAAACCATGCCCTTATGTTCTTGGTTCAAACACCCTTACCAACCACCAGGCCACATGCCAACACTCAAACGTTAACAATTTTTTATATGCAAACAATTACAATCTTTTGAATTATATATTTTTTTTCATTGTTCAAAAGTTTCTTTGTAGAGCATTGTTTTTAAAAATATCCTTTTCAACAATTTCTGCAAAGTTTTTTACCAAAAGACACATTTCAAATACGTCTAAATACTCCATGCAAAAAAATTTTCCCATCAAACCTTTTACACAAAATCCCTGTTGATAAACTCCCAATAAAATCCTCTTCAAAACATTTCCCATTTCGATCGCAGTCACTATCTGTTTTCGCTCAAAATAAGATGTCTCTCATCATGGCTACCGATACCATCCAAGTCAATTGTTCTAGGTTTTTCTCCCATCACTCCATTTAAAGTCAGCACACAGTGGTGAAGCCCAGTTTTTCTGAAAAAACAAAAAGCAAAAAAAAAAAAACCCAGAAATATATCAGGTTAATGGTAAAGAGAACAGCTGAAAGAACGGTGTTAATGTATTTCAAGGATTTTACATAACTTATATTTGACGGATATTTGTGTGTATATATATATATATATACGATGTATGTATGTATGTCTTTGTGTCTGTTTGCTCCCCTCCACCCGCTAGTGTAGCTAGAGTGTGTGCCCCTCAGGGCGGTCCTTCTGTTTGCTGCCCCAGACTCCACAAAAGCATATTGCCTGCAGCAGACCCAATAGTGCTGCCTGGGGGCGAACTGCCCCCTACCACCCCTAGCTACGCTAGTGCCTCCACCATTGCTTGTTAACTGATATTGGTGTGTTTGTGTCCCCATAACTTAACAATTCGGCAAATGAAACAAATAAAATAAATACTAGGCTTACAAAGAATAAGTCCTGGGGTTGATGTATTCAACTAAAACCCCTTAAAGTGGTGCTCCAGCATGGCCGCAGTCAAATGACTGAAACAAGTAAAAGAATAAAAGAACATCTCTAGTTGAGATGGAGTAAAATCAAGACAACCATCCATGTATCACACTTAATGTTTGTACACCATTATGGACTTGTGCTGCATTAAAAACCTGATAAATATTGGAGGGAGAAGAAAATCCAGCTGGTGAAAACATGCTTAATGCATCTTGGCCATTTTGGGCCTTTTTGATGGTACATACTCACAAACAGCCACATGCTTGGAGGAGAATTTCTCATCACTGATATAGGATTTATGTATATATCGCATTGGTAGGCCAGTTGCTACAGTATTGGTCCCGAGATAACGTCTTTCATGGATGTGCTATGCTAAAAACAATAAGTGAAGTGTTGTGCTTTGATGTTTTCTTTGGCCCAGTACTTACCGTGGTTTGAAGGTCACAGTGACTATTGCCTTGTATTTGTTAGTATTACAGGTGTAACTTTCTAGCTGGATCTTGGTCGGCTGCACCAGAAATACATCGGAATCACAGCAGGAGCACATAATCTCTGCAAGTAGAATGGAAATATATTACCAATCTTCACTTGGGTCCTCAACTCCCAATGAAATGCAAGGGGTCCTGTTGTAATATATGTAATAATACCTTGGGCATTTGAAGCCTAACAGAGTCGATCTCTTCTCTAAAATGTGACTATAGTCAATTTGTTTCAGGAAGAGAGAGAGAAGAATCCCTGGAAGGTTAAAAGGTAAAATTGACTTTGGTGAGATTTGAACTGAGAATGTATAGAACTGGAAAGCCAGTTCCACCAATCCATAATCCTAGATTGGAACTTTATTGACACCGAAAGAATCAAAGGCAAAGATTGCCCTTGGTGCCTCAGAAACAATAATAAAAAAGTAAAGAAAGAAAATCTACCACCCAGTCTTGTCATGCAGAATATACTGCAAATGACCAGAGGTTGTGGCCATGCTGGGGCACATAACATTTTAATAAGTATGAAAATGGTCAGTGTTTCTTTCAAACATTATGTGCTGGTGGCATGTAAAAAGCATGCTTCAAACATTGGGCCTCAGGGAGGCAATGATAACTGACCGAAACGTTTGGTGCCATGCTTTAGAAGACTTGTCAAGCCAAGTGAAATTGTAGTCATGGCTGATGCCAGTGTCACGTAACTGATATCCATGCTAGTGGCATGTAAAAGCCACCCACTACACTCTTGGAGTGGTTGGCGTTAGGAAGGGCGTCCAGCTGTCGAAACCATGCCAAATCGGATTGGAACCTTGTGCAGCTCTCCAGCTTGCCAGTCTCGGTCCAACCCATGCCAGCATGGAAAGCAGACACTAAATGATTACAGATATACTTATAAATAAATAGAACTAATGATTCATTAGTTTTTTCATCATGAATATGGTTCTGTGGGTTCTGTGAAGGCGCATGGCTCAGTGGTTAGAGCGTCGAGCTTACAACCGTGAAGTTGTGAGTTCGAATCCCGGACCAGGCTGCATGTTGTGTTCTTGAGCAAGACACTTTATTTCATGTTGCTCCAGTTCACTCAGCTGTAGAAATGAGTTGCGACGTCACTAGTGCCAAGCTGTATCGGCCTTTGCTTTACCCTTGGATAACACTGTTGGTGTGGAGAGGGCAGGCTGGTATGCATGGGCGACTGCCGGTCTTCCATAAACAACCTTGCCCAGACTTGTGCCTGAGAAGGTAATTTTCTGGGTGCAATCCCATGGTCAGTCATGACCGAAAGGGGTCTCAGCAGGGTTTTTATGTACTTACAAGTCCACCCTTTCTCTAGATAGGTGCTCAGTCAGCGAGGAAAAGTGGTTGAATCTCCTTCAAATTATACTCTAACGTCTAATGAAAAGCAAGGACACATTGATTAACTTAGTCTTCAGTAAACAATATGTTTCAAAGAGGGGAAAAAATATGATGGTCATGGTTAGAACATCTTTGATTCTGGGTCAGCTTCATTGGAGACTCGTCCATAAGATGAACAACAATAAAACTGCTGGACAATTTTTGTCCTTGGGTAGCAACTGTTATTCCCTAATTGCTTACCCTTAGAAAGTAATTCCTTCAAACTTTGCTCTTCTTACATTTATTCAAACCCCAAGGAATCCCTCTCAACACATGGCTATGATGCTCCCGCCACTACTCCTGCTCATCATCAGAGATGCACATATTGTTAACCACCAAGGGACATGCTCAACTGGTTAAGGTCAAGCAACTGAGAAGCAGATCTGTGGTATTGAGCAGAATATTTGCTTTTATGATATTTCTGCTTCAGCAACTCAGCTCTGAATCTGTGTGAAATGTAATGGGAAATAGGTCAGTTTGAAAATATTGATATCCAGGTCAGAAAAGAAAAGATTGAAGGGAATAATTATCATTTCTTTTGATTTCTAGAAAGAGGCAAATAAGAAACAACACTTAATGACCAAAGACAAAACAGAAATAAAAGTTTTGTTAGAGAATATAATCAGGACAACAGCAAGAACAACAAGGAAAGATGATGAAGTTACCTGAAGAAATAATAAGATAACTCCTTGAGAGTGAAACATTAGTGATTGTGACTTCTTTGGATCTCTGTTGACCAAGACAACATGTCTGGAATTCAATGAAATCTGTAGAGACTTCCACTTCTGGGAGAGCAATTCTTGCATTTACAGGAACTTTCTACAGAAGAAGCAAATGGCAACAGTAATAATGGTTTCAAATTTCGCCACAAGGCCAGCAATTTTGAGGGAGGGGATGAGTCAATTACATCGACCCCCCCCCAATATTCAACTGGTACTTATTTTATCGACCTTGAAAGGATGAAAGGTAAAGTCAACCTTGGCGGAATACGAACTCTGCACACAAAGACGGATGAAATACTGCTAAGCATCTCATGAAATGTGTTAACGATTCTGCCAAATTGCTGCCTAAAAATAGCAACAGTAATAACAACAATGATAACACATACCATTAATAATAATAATAATAATAATAATAATAATGGTTTCAAATTTTGGCACAAGGCCAGCAGTTTCAGGGAGAAGGGGGTAAGTTGATTACATCAACCTCAATACACAACTGGTACTTATTTTATTGACCTTGAATGAAAGGCAAAGCCAACCTCAGCAGAATTTGAACTCAGAACATAAAGATCCAGACAAAATGATGCTAAGTGTTCTGCCCAGTCTGCTAACAATTCTTTTCTTTTCTACTCTAGGCACAAGGCCCGAAATTTAGGGGGAGAGGGCCAGTATATGCAACTGGTATTTAATTTATTGACCCCAAAAGGATGAAAGGCAAAGTCAACCTCGGCGGAATTTGAACTGAGTGCCTCTAAGCATTTCACCCGGTATACTAACAATTCTGCCAGCATGCCACCTTAATAATAATCCTTTCTACTCTAGGCACATGGCCTGAAATTTTGGGGGGGAGGGGGCAGTCCATTACATCGACCCCAGTATGTAACTGGTACTTATTTTATTGACCCTGAAAGGATGAAAGGCAAAGTCGTCCTCGGCAGAATTTGAACACGGAACATAAAGATGAACGAAATGTTTAGCAATATTTCATCCAGCATGCTAATGATTCTGCCAGCTAGCTGCCTTAATAATAATAATAATAATAATAATAATAATAATAATAGATTCTTTAAGGTATGTTAGTAATCTAAAAAGAACTAGGAAAGTTATGATAGATTCTTTAAGGCATGTTAGTATAATAATCCTTTCTACTATAGGCACAAGGCCTTCAAATTTGGGGAAGAGGGATAGTTGATTACGTCGACCCCCAGTAATCAGCTGATATTTATTTTATTGAACCCCCAAAAGGATGAAAGGTGAAGTTGACCTCAGGGTAATTTGCACTCAGAATGTGATGACATGAAATACTGCTGAGCATTTCAACCAGCACCTTAGGGAAAAGGTACACTCTCACTAAACCCCTGACACTACCTATGTGAGTCTTATTCTAGCCTCTCAGCATTTAAACAGGCCGTACGCAGCCAAAATATTCTACCCATTTTCTATGTTCAAACCAACCAGATCCAGCCTCTCACACTTGCCCTACAATGTTATTCTAAAAATGAACAATCACTTATGGTAACTTTTATATCCAACTTAACATGCATGTTGCGTCAGAACACGGAATAATTTTATTTACTTTGAGAGAACCTCTCATTTGGATTTATGGCGCATCCACATTAAGTTGAAGATACAGATTGCCATTTGGTATTGATACTATTTGTGTTCCTATTATTTTTTAACCCTTTCGATACCAACCTGGCTGAAACAGCCTCTGGCTCTGTAGTACAAATGTCTTGTTTCCAAAAGTTCTAAATTAAAATCTTCCACCAAAAACCTTAATCACAATTTTATGTTCCTAGCACCAACCTAATGATAACTAAGTTATTTTGCTAAATTCTTTGTTGTATTTAAAATTAATTGAAAGAAACACAAAGCATCTCAAAAGAAATATGGTAACAAAAGGGTTAAAATATATAATAGAGAAACAATTCTTAACCCTTTTGATACCAACCTCTATTTGGGTGGTTTTTTCCTAAGTCACCATTTCACCCTTGTATGCCAGTCCATACAAGGGTCACCCATTTGGCACCACACTCTCGGAGTGGTTAGTATTAGGAAGGGCATCCAGCTGTAGAAGAGCCTGGTGCAGATTTGTTCAAACTATAACCCTTCAAAAAAGTGCCCCAGCCTGGCCAAAGCCCAATGATTGAAACAAGAAAAAGATTATTAAACAGATGAATACTTACCTGCACTGATAAGTTACCAAATTCTATCTTGAGGAAATGCTGGAAATACAACCATTTCTGCCCGTCAATGGTCTCCAGAGAGATCTGCGTGTCTTTGAAATCCCTTTCACTTTCTTGAGATTCAGAAATCAATTTCGATTCTATTTGATGCCAATGTTGCACCAGTTTCTTACTCATCAGGAATCCAACTTTTAGCTGCCAACAACAGACACAAATGAAACAGAATTGTTATTGTTTTTGTTGTTGTTGGTGGTGGTGGTGGTGTTGCTGTCCATAGTAGTAATGGTGGTGGTGTTTGTAGTGGTGTTGATGGTTGTAGTGGTGGTAGTGGTGATGAGGGAGTGGTAGTAATAGTGTTGGCAGTGTCAATGTTACTCTTGTTGTGTTGTTCCAGATCAAGCCCCAAAACCAACAAGCATATGGATCAAAAGCAAACCAGCCATGACTCTCCCATCTAATATTCAAACAATAGACTTCTAGGACTAGCTTAATGAATGTGCCCTTGCTTTTTTATAAGATGGGAGGTGTGATCTCAGGCAGATATGGCTGTTCTTTCTAGCAGATTGCACAACCATGTAGATCCTCCCTGCTTGTTGTATAATTGAATAACCCCAGGCCAGCCCTGAAGCAGTGGCCCTTTGATCAGAGACATTCCAAATATGACAACTACATCATATTTTTCATACTGAAGTACAAACTGGATGTTGGGGGTAGAGTCAATGAGATCAATAAAACACTTTGAAGGTGGTGCCCCAGCATGACCACACTCCAATGACTGAAACCAAAAAAAAAAAGAGTGGTAAGAAGCTTGCTTCCCAACCACATGGTTCTGGGTTCAGTCCCACTGTGTAGCATCTTGGGCAAGTTCTACTATAGCTTTGGGGGCTGATCAATATTTTGCAAGTGGATTTGGAAACTGTGCAGAAACCTAGTGTGTGTGTATGTATGTCACAAACATATCTTAACTAACCTAAAGTTCGCACACACACACACACACACACACATATATATATGTATGTATGTATATATATATATATTAAGATAAAACTTACTTGGAAATGGATGCATGGCGTTCAATCAAAGAATAATATAAATAATATACACACACACACACATATGTACTTACATACATATGTATGTATCAGTGGCGTGCGGTGACTTCCGGGGTTGGGCATGCAATGAATTTCTCCCTCCCCTCTCCCACGGCAATTTTTCAGTAAATAAATTTTCGTATTCCTAGTATTTACATATGGGAGATTCTGAATATGCAATCACCCCCGTATGTCCTGGAATAAGCAGGGAATAAAAAATGGCTCTGGAGAGATGAGCCTGAAATAAGTGTATTGTTTGTATTTTTCTCTCTCTTCGAAACGTCAGGACTTTCCCATCCTCACTCTCCCTTAAAAAAGTCTAAAAATCATAAGTGAAATGGAATAAAGATGAAATTGGATTCTGTTAATATTTTTGCATATTCGGAATCTCTGTTAAAGGTAGGAATCAGAAAAAAATTTTTCACAAAATTCGTTTTTCAAAGGGGTGCGATTCTGCATTAGCCCCTATACCTATTGGTTGAGCTGAATCAAATTGAAATGATTTAATTAAGAGAACACATTTAGTTACATTATATGGCCATAGTTTTAGATAGTTACGCTCTCGAAAACAAGCCAGGTGCTTTATCATGCTACTTGTCAATTCCGGGAAAATTATTGATACTCAAGCAGACTGTTCTGAGACTTACTGAACTCCGTATATTAAAAGACTACGTCTCACGCACACACATTGAAAATACACTCATATACATGAATACACACACAATGAAAGACAGTGAAAATTCAACATTATAAAAAGCCCCCCAAAACTGTTGTGGCAGAAGTCAACATCTCTGAGATTGAAACAAGACATTTACGGCCGTAAATAGACTACACCCAGCAGCACAGAAAGGAAAACCTATGTAGGTTAGGCATGACGAAGAAGTCGAACCATTTCTCCTGCCAAACAATACTGATGTAAGATGGTCGAACCTTACATTATAACAAACACTAACCAAAACCTGTAATATATGCCCTTTAATATATTAATTTTTTTTTTAAGGTTCTAAAATGTTATTTACCTCATTTATAAATTAATTCAATTCTTCGATCTTCCTGGGCAAATATATCTATCACATTTTCATAGAAATCTTCTCTTTTCATCAATTGTTGTAATAAATCTTTTTCAATTGACATTAGTGCTAACCCAGACACTCTTCTTTCTCCTGTCGCATTTCTTTGGTATGTTTTGATTCTACTTAATGCAGAAAAGGATCGCTCTACAGAAGCAGTGGTAGACGGAATTGTCAAAATCAACTTGCACAGATTGAAGAGTTCTGGCATAGCTTCAACAAGGTCACTGCTGTAAATGTAACTCATTAAATGACTTAACTTCGCTTTTTAAAATCTTTCATTGAATACGTCACATTGAGCTCACTTTGTAATCGAATTACATCAAAAAATCTGCCATAAGTGATTTTTAAAGAATCTAAAGAGTCCACAGGAAATTTAAACTCTTCTAAGGATGAATATCGTGCTTTTATTTGGTCAACTACTGTACTGATAATTTTGTTACAATGCATTCTAATAATGTCGTTGAGGCTCAATAGATATATTCTTGGATCTCTGAATTCCGATTCCTGCATCGACTCCATATTTTTCCCCTAACATATCATAAAAGATTGAAAAATTATCAAGTTTGTTTTCGAGTACAGTTCTAGTTTTATCTATTTGCTCTTTACAATACACTATGTCATGACTTTTACTCTGGAGGATGTTAAATAAGACGTCAGTAAAAGAAAAAATGTCACTGAATACTTCTAACAAAAAATAAGAAATCACTGGTTTGACAGACCAGTGAAGATAGAAGCTGTATCTAGATGACTTCCCATTTTTTTGTCATATTTACTGATTAAATATACGAATTCTTTGGTCACCCACCGTTTATAATTAATTGTTTTCCATCGAAGTCTCTTTTCGAAAAACTATTTCTCAAAATATCGTTTATAACACACATTTCACTCATTTGGAAAAAAGTAACAGACGTGTAAGCATCTGCGTATATTGTAAGTAAATTTAAAAAAAAAAAAAAGGAAAAATGACGTTAGTCAAATTAAATATTTTTGTTTTCAGAACACTCCAAAAATATAATAGTGCAAACAGATGTTTTGGATAAAAGATTCAAACTTACCGCCAGGCTGTTCCAAGAATTATGGCTAATTATAGCAGTTCTTGAGAACTGCTCTAGTTCCGGTCAGAACCAGCTAACAAAGAGATAGAGAAGTGGGGGCCATGCTATTATCAGAAAGCATTACTTCCTATGATAAATTTGTGGAATCACTGACAGAGAGTGGAAGGGGTACAAAATATATATGCTGGTCTTAGCATATCTTTTGACAGGTCACTAAGAGAGAGAGAGAGAGGGGGTGGGGAGGAAAGAAGGACAAACTAACATAGATAGGGAGTTAGAGAGTGTCTATATGCTGGATTCTCATTGCATACCCTTCTCAAAGCTTTTCCTAGTCACTGAGAGAGGGGATGGGGAGATCGGTCCTAGCATATCATTTGACAGGTCACTAAGAGAGAGAGAGAGAGAAGGAAGGAAGGACAAACTAACATAGATAGGGAGTTAGGGAGTGTCTATATGCTGGATTCTCAAAGCTTTTACTAGTCACTGAGAGAGGGGAAGGGGAGACAGCATATTTCGAAAACTGGACAGATTATTTTTTGCAAGAAAGTAACTATTTTATCTAATTTTCTGATTATATAACAAGACATGCGGCGCATAGCTTGCATGGCTGAGACTGCACGCCACTGGTATGTATATAGGTACGCATATATGGGTACAGGACGACACAAAACTCAAACAACATGAAATATGAAAATAACATTGGGTACACAAAGAATGAGAAAAACAAATGGAAAACAAGACAAGTAACATAAAAAGCGACCCTTCATCAGTTTTCAGCTGTCCTTCTACTCCTTATTTCAAGCAATGAACATTATTTTCGTATTTCATGTTGTTTACATTTTATGATGTCCTGTACCCATATATGCATACCTATATACATACATATGTATGTATATAGGTATGTGTGTTGGTTCCGGGTTCAGTCCCACTGCGTGGCACCTTGGGCAAGTATCTTCTACTATAGTCTTGGGCTGAACAAAGCCTTGTGAATGGATTTGGTCAATGGAAACTGAAAGAAGCCAGTCGTATATATGCATGTATGTGTATGTGTTTGTTCCCCCAACATCACTTGACAACCGATGCTGGTGTGTCCAGGTCCCTGTAACTTAGCGATTCAGCAAAAGAGACCGACAGAATAAGTACTAGGCTTAGAAAGAATAAGTCCTGAGGTCGATTTGCTCGACTAAAGGTGGTGCTCCAGCATGGCCACAGTCAAATGACTGAAACAAGTAAAAAAGTAAAAGAGCAAAGAGTATATATATATTATCATCATCATAATCCTTTAATGTCTGTCTTCCACACTGCTATGGGTTGGACAGTTTGACAGAAGCTAGGGAAGCCAGAGGACTGCTCCAATCTCCAGTGTCTGTATGGTCCTTCCTAACGCTATGGGCTGATCACTTAAGGTGGATGGAACTTGTGAAAGAGGGAGACCCAGGAAGACATGGGATGAAGTACTGAAGGCTGATCTCAAGACATTGAGCCTTACAAAGGAGATGACAAAGGACCGAGATATCTGGTGCCTAGCTGTACTCAAGAAGACTCGTCTGCCACAGAGGAAGTGATACTGGTGCTGGTGCCACATAAAAAGCACCCAGCACACTTGGTGGAGTGGTTGGCATTAGGAAGGGCATCCAGCCACAGAAACCATGCCAGAACAGACAAAAGAGCCTGGTGCAGCCCCTAGCCTTTCCAGCTCTGGTCAAACTGTCCAACTTATACCAGAATGGAAAATGTCTGTTAAATGATGATGATGATATATGTGTGTGGAAAGTGGGGTGTCTGCCCTCCCACCTTTGCTGCTTGACCAGATTAGCAGTTTTGGCAAAATAAACTGATAGAATAAGTACCAGACTTTCAAAAAGAAAAAAACAAGTGCTGAGTTGCCCCAGCATGGCTGCAGTTCAATGACTGAAACAAGTCAAAGAGGAATACAATTTACTGGTCTTACATTGTAAAATGTTATGGTACTTACAAAGAGGACACCCTGTGGTGCAAGCATGAAGAGTTTTGAAAGCATCTGTGTCGTTTCATGGAAGGCCGTATAAATGTCTGTGTCCAAGAAGCAGAAAGGGGAACTGACAATTAGGTTGAAGCTCACGGCTGCTTCCATCTCGTTAATAAGTTTTAATGAGTAGACCTTGTGATTTATTTCAGGTTCCTGTAAATGTGAAAAGAAATGAAATGAGAAGAACACCTTTCTATATTTATGTAGAAAAGAATGAGGTTTTTCATCCTGGAGTATCTAAACGAACCAGATCTGGCCCTGACCTTCTGCGCATACCCTACAATGTCATTCGAGAAAGAAACAATGAACAATATCAGCATTGAATTCGTGAAGTTACAATACAATGCATGGTTAATTCAAAATATCATCATCACCATCTCCATCATCATCATCATCTCCATCATCATCATCATCATCATCATCATCATCACCATCATCTCCATCATCATCATCATCTCCATTATCATCATCATCATCATCATCATCAACATCATCCTTTAATGTTTGCTTTCCATGCTGGCATGGGTTGGACAGTTTGACCAGAGCTAACAAGCTGGAGAACGGCACCAGGCTGCAGCCTGATTTCACTTGGTTTCTATGGCCAGAGGCCCTTCCTAACACCAACCACTTTACAGTGTGAGCTCGGTGCTTTTAACGGGACACTGGCCTGAGTGCTTTTTACAAAGGACCAGCACAAGTCTCTTACTGACCAATCCTCTCACCCAGAGGGATGGCCTGAACACTTTTGATGTGGAGGACAGGTCTTCTTGAGTACAAGTTATCAGACATCTTGGTCTTTTTTCCATCTCGTCTGAAAGGCTCAGTGTCCTGAGGTTGTCCTTCACTACCTTGTCCTGGGTCTCCCACTTCCATGAGTTCTATCCACTTTGAGAGATTTGGCCTTTCTGATGCATGATGAATATATATTATATTTGACGGAGTAAAGGGCTAAGTGAGGTACTCAGTCATATTTGTATAGAAAAGATGGGATGATTCATTGGGTACACAGTCACACTTGTTCGGAAAATACGAGACCCCGAAAGGGGTCTCAGGGAGTAGCATCCATGCCTCTTCCTGAACTAGTTTTCCAGCACATTTCTTAAAAGTTGTGGTAGAGGCTTTGGTCTTGGGACCACTCATGTCTAGAAACTGAGGTTGGTGGTGGTGGCGGTGGCGGTGGTGGTGGCGGTGGCGGTGGTGGTGGCAGTGGTGGTTTTGGTGGTAGTGGTGGTGGTAATGATGATGAGACAATGATTCGTTGATAGTAGAAAAAACATGGGATGTTTATCACACTGATATCCACATTTTTGTATTGTTTCCTCTACCCTTCATCAAATTAACTATTTTCTGCCTAAAGCCACCCAAGACTACATCTGGTTCTATGATATAAGACATACCTGTTTCCAAAGCACTTGATATTTAAATTAAAATCTTTTCCAACATATTTTTTAAATTTAATTGAATTAACTGAAAAACGCATGGTCATGAAAAACATGAAAGATAAGAGTAACTTTATGAACATCAAACATTTCAGGGGGAGAATCTATGTGGTTGATCAATTTGCAAGAAACAGCAGTCAAAATTAAATTAATTTACAAAAGAGATAACTTTGAGTCTATATTAATTTAAAATGTAGAAATTAAAGCAGGGTGGAGTAAGAAAGAACAGATTGCTTTTAGGTTACCTGATCAAGGGAAAAAATTTCTCCAAGAGTTGCCTGTATGAATTGTTCATCAGTAGAAACTTCCACAGTTAGCCTGGACATGATAATAATAATAATAACAATAATAATAATAATAATAATAATAACAAATACATAACAAAAACACCAGGACTTACAAATATATATAACATACAGAAAATTGCACTACTGGGCACTGCACACATCCTACGCAAAACACTTTTGATACAGTAACCATAAGAGCATCACAGCAAACCACAGCACATACCCAAGGCACACAGAGTTGCGCTCGGTAGTGAAGTGAAAGCACGTTATAAAAACAAGACTACTGAATAATAATAATAATAATAATAATAATAACAATAACAATAATAATAATAATAATAATAATAATAATAATAATAACAATAATAATAATAATAATAATAATAATAATAATAATAATAACAATAATAATAATAATAATAATAAGTGCTACATTGGAAACTGTGCGAAGGGTGGGGGCTGGAAAGAGGTAAGACGTAATATGAGCACAAACCACAGAGAGTGGTAGAGGAAGAGATTAGCAAAATCCTCTGGGATTTCCCAATCCAAATGGATCAGGTGCTGGAGTATAACAGACTGGACCTAGTGGTGGTGGACAAGGTGCACCACCTATACTATATAGTTGATGTTGCATGCCCCTTTGACCCATAAATAGTCAAGAAGGAAGGTGAAAAGATAGATAAATACAACCCTCTTAAGTACAAAATAGCCTGACTATGGAAAATGAAGAAGGTGAAGATGGTGCCAATTATTGTTGGGTCCGTGGGAATAGTACAAGAAGGCATCAAGGGGAATAGAAAGGAAATTGGAATAGAGTGTCCAGTAGAACTGTTACAAAAGGTTTTGTCTTCTTGGCATGGCCAGAATAATCAGGAAAGTATTAGAGAGCTGAAAAGAACGAATAGCATGGTACTGGAGACTTTAAGTAGCAAGTCCGCTATGCAAGCAAGACTCCAGGAGCTCCAACAAAACCTGTGATAAAGAGAAAAATAATAATAACCCTTTCTACTAAAGGCACAAGGCCTGAAATTTTGGGGGAGGCGACTAGTTGATGTAATCAACTCCAGTGTTCAACTGGTACTTATTTTATCGATCCCCCAAAGGGATGAAAGGTAAAGTCAACCACAGTGGAATTTGAACTTAGAATGTAGTGATGGGCAAAATACCGCTAAGCATTTCATTTGGCATGCTAATGATTCTGCTAGCTCACCACCTTAATAATAATAATAATAATAATAATAATAATAATACTTTCTACTAAAGGCACAAGGCCTGAAATTTTGGGGGGAGGAGACTAGTTGATTACATTGATCCAGTGTGTAACTGGTACTTAATTTATCGACCCTGAAAGGATGAAAGGTAAAGAGGACCTCAGAACTGAGAACGTAACGACAGGTGAAATACCACTAAGCATTTCATCCAATATGGTAACAATTCTACCAGCTTGCCACCTTAATTATAATAATAATAATAATGATAATAATATATTGGGTTTTGTATATTTGTACCCCAGTGTCACTTTGATGGCATGTGTGCTCTCTCACTAAATAATAATAATAATAATAATATTTTATAAAGACTGAGGTAACTCTTCACGAAGATAAGAAGAGCGTAATGCAATTTATGAAAAAGATTTGAACGATATTTTGAAAGATCGTCTGTCTTCTTCGGGTTCAAAATGCAAAATGGAAACAACCACAGAGACACAGAAATTCAAAATTTGAGGAAATCCTGCATTACTTCTTCAATAGAATCACATCATTAGTTTTCAATTTTGTAAATGGTAAAAGGAAAAGGAAAGACAAAAAAGGAAAAGGAAAAAAGAAAGAAAAAATGATAATGATAATAATAATGATTTCTTTTATTGGCCACACGGGCCAAAGGGCCCAAGACATGCAAAACAATATCAAAGGATGAGATACAACACAGAAAAACAGGTGAGGTTTACATTGATCAAAGGGAAACAATACAATATTCTTTTCTACTCTAAGCACAAGGCCTGAAATTTTGGGTGAGGAGTCCAGTCGATTCGATTGACCCCAGTATGCAACTGGTACTTAATTTATCAACCCCAAAAGGATGAAAGCAAAGTCGACCTCGGCTGAATTTGAACTCAGAACATAAAGTCACATGAAATACCGCTAAGCATTTCGCCAGCTTGCTAATGTTTCTTATTTCTTTATTGCCTACAAGGGGCTAAACACAGAGGGGACAAAGAAGGACAGACAAAGGGATTAAGCTGATTACATCGACCCCAGTGCATAACTGGTACTTAATTTACCGACACCGAAAGGATGAAAGGCAAAGTCGACCACGGCGGAATATGAACTCAGAACGTAACAGCAGATGAAATACCGCTAAGCATTTCTCCCAGCATGCTAACGATTCTGCCAGATCGCCGCCTTAATAATAATAATAATAATAATAATAATAATCCATTCTACTAAAGGCAGAAGGCCTGATATTTTGGGGAGGGGACTAGTCAATTACATCGACCCCAATGTTTCACTGGTACTTAATTTATCGACCCCAAAGGGATAAAAGGCAAAGTTGACCTTGGCAGATTTTTAATCCAAAATGTGAAGATAGATGAAATACCGCTAAGCATTTCACCCAGCATGCTAACGATTCTGTCAGCTCACCACCTTAATAATAATAATAATAATCCTTTCTGCTATAGGCACAAGGCCTGGAATTTTGGGGGAGAGGGGCAAGTTGATTACATCAGCCCCAGTGCTCAAATGGTACTTATTTCATCAACCCCTGAAAGGATGAAAGGCATAGCTGACCTCAGCAGAATTTGAACTCAGAACATAAAAGATGGTCAAAATACCAAGCAGCATTTTGTCTGGTGTACTAATAATTCTGCCAGCTCGTTACCTTGGTTAATTAAAATAATAATCCTTTCTGATTGTCCAAAGTTCTGTCACATACACATACCTTCTATGTTTTACTTGTTCCAGTCATTAGACTGTGGTCATACTGGGGCATTGCCTAGAAAAAATTTTAGTCAAACGAATCAATCCCTCCACTTATTATTCCTTAAGCCTGATATTTATTAGTCTTTTACAGGGACATAAACATACCAACAGTGGTTGTCAAGCAGTAGTTGGGGACAAACAAACACACACACACACGAGGGGTTTCTTTAGTTTCGTTTTACCAAATTAACACGTAAGGCTTTGGTCAGCTTAGGACTATAGTAGAAGACACTTGCCCAAGTTGCCACACAGTGGGACTGAACCTGGGTCCATGTGACTGGGAGGAAAACTTCTGACTATGAAAATGCATGTTGGAAAAATTACTATTTTTAAAATCTCACAACGAGAGATATTCAGCAACAGTACTTTGTAGAAAAGATTGTTTGCCAACATAACATGGCAATCCTGGTTTAGGACTAATGTTGCTGTAATTTAACCCCAGGAAACATTGTCTCCAGCTGGCTATACGACATGATTTGTGTCCTTATATTTTCGAACAAATATCTAGCACCCCCACTCAGCTCAAAACAATATCTGTGTATCGCTATTTCCGGGTTATTTCCCTTCATCAGCACAGAATAATTGTTCGGCGAGAGGTAAAATCTTTATTAGGATCATTGAGATCAAAACATATATTGAAACAATGCAGGACAAACAATATACAAAAATGTTATGAGAGTTCAAATGAGACATCTTTTAAAAATTAAATATGATATGATTTAACAGAAATATTTTGGCTTACTTTTGCCTTTACATGAGAACATTTTTTTTAAAACCAGAAATCGGTTAGAGGTGGTGCTGCCAAATTCCTGTTCGAAATATATAGTTTTCAAAGTGACAACTAGTCACTGATTTATAAATTAGAAAAATTACTATTTTAAAAATCTCACAACGAGAGATATTCAGCAACAGTACTTTGTAGGAAAGATTGTTTTCCAATATAACACGGCACTCCTGGTTTAGGACTAATGTTGCTGTAATTCAGCCCCAGGGGCTAAATTACAGCAACATTAATCCTTAACCAGGACTGCCATGTTATGTTGGCAAACAATCTTTACTACAATGCATGTTGGGGTTCACATGTAGAATATAACAAAGGAGATGGTAACAGGAAAAAAGGCAGACAGGGAATTTATCACAACAGAAAAACGGCTTTTGATCACTAGTCAACAGAGTCAGGACAGACAGCAGATCAAACAACAATGATGACGACAATGACGATGACGACAAAAACAACAAGAACCTACCTGGCAACCAAAACATCAGCTGTCAAATGAATCTTCAAAGGTTTTTTATCCCAACCTTCAGGTCTTATAATTCCTTTCTGAGAATCTATTTTCTGTAATTACAGGTAAACAGAGTTAGATCCACAACACTTTTCTAATGATTGTGACATTGGTAAAACCATGAACACCACAACATCACATTTTACTGCAGAATTTTGGTTTAAACACCCCATATAACACCTCATAACTTTTTTATTTTGGGGAAGTTCCAGAAATTTTGGGCAAATTTGTGTTTTGCATGTGGGAATTCATACAATTATACAACAACAACAAAATTGTGTGTGATTTAAGGGTGATTTAACTGTTATTTTTAGCACATCTCATGGCCATCTGATACTTCCTTGTTTATTTGTCAATCTATATATAATATAATAATAATGAAATTATTGTATACAGTGCTCAGGTGCACTACAACTTGTCAAAAGTGTGTATAAAGCATATGCAGTATTGTACAAATGTCTGGAAAGTGAACAGTGTATGAGTCAGACACATGCTTGCGTGTGTACGGAGGGGAGAAAATCAGGTGTAGTGTTGGCGAATCTCAGGAAGCATGGAAGTTTTGAAGGATGCAGGGCTCCGACAACTAACAACTGATGCCAACTTTAGAACATCTTTTCAGCATTTTTGATGAATTAATATTCATTAATTGTAGTATTTGTAGCTGTAATAGTAAATGATGTTGTCGCTGCTGCTGTTGTTCTTTCAATTGCTGTTGTTGCTGTTGTTGCAACTCAAGCATACCGGCCAACAATTTTTCCATAATTTTACGATTTTGTATACTGTAAAATTCACATAAAAAATTTTTGTGAGTTTCATAACACCTTGTGAGTTTATTAATTGCTCATCACCACTGTTGTAATGCCCACTCTGGTATAGCAGTATAATTAGTAAAAACAAGTAAGCCCACAACTATCTATGACCATCTACTTCATACTCTCTACTCTTATTGACACTGACTGACAGTATTTGTAATGACTATGATATACCACTTGTTACATGAGAGGGGTGTACCATTATTACTATTATCCCCATAACACACACCGATCTCTCTCACCTGTACAATACACTTATCATATACCTGTCTCTCTCACCTGCACAATACAACTCTTACACACCTGTCTCTCTCTCTCTCACCTGCACAATACAGTTATCATACACCTGTCTCTCTTATCTGTAGAATGCAACTATTATACACCAGCCTCACCTGTATTACACAAATATCTCTCACCTGCAGTTCATGGTCCAGACTGAAGAAACCACAAGCATAAGACAAGTAGCTGTATGGTTGGGTGGAAGTTTCATAAGCAGGGATGCTGTACATCACCACCAGAGATGCATCACTATTACCTTTGATAATCTGATGAAAGAAGTCAGGAAACGGCAAAAGATTAAGAAGTTGTAACAGAGATTGGATGAGGATTAGAGATGGAAAGTTAGTCAAAAGCATCATCATTCATCACTGCCAACACCAACACCACCATTATCATCATCATTGTCACCACCACCATCACAACCACCACCACCACCACCATCACACCACCGTCATCACCGTCACGCTCAGCATCATCATCATGTTGATGGAATAAACATCGGAGATGCTTTGCCCCCGGCAGAAACTGCAGGAGTTACTCAGATTTATTGCAATCTCTTTTTCTGGACCCATTGTAATGTCAGAAACTCTTCCGGACCATCAGTAGGCATCTCAGGGTCACAAAGTATTTTTCCCCTTAGCTTGTCCACTTCACTGGGACAATGAGGACTGAATTAGTCTAAACCTGCAGAAGGCTACCACCTACGGTCTCTGGTCAACCTTAGCCACGTTGGTCTGGTTCCAGCTGCTAAGACTGTCTCATTGATAGATTTCTTCAAGTGTCTCGGTTCCAAACCCGTCTTCTGCAGGAAATTCCACACCAATCTAGCTAGAAAACTGCAGCAGCCGACTTCAAAAGGGAATGAGGCAATGTACCATTCTTTGACAAGTGCCTCGTCGACCAAGTCGTCTTCATAGTATCCTGGGGCAGCTATGCTTGAATTTGTCTTCACCTGTAAAATGGTTCCACCTGTGGTTTTTAGTCAGCCTTAGCCATGCTGAGCTGGTTCCAGATGCTAAGCCTGTCTCCTTGGCGTCTTTCTTCCGTTTCCTCGGTTCCAGACCAATCTTCTCCAAGAAGTACCACATCAATCAAGCTGGGAAACAATAGCAGCTGACTTCAAAAGGGAATGAGGCAATGTTCCAGCCCTTGATAAGTGCCTTATCAACCAAGAAGGCTTCATAGCGTCACGGAGCAGCTATGCCTAAATTAGTCTTTGTCTGTGGAAATGGCTCCTCTTGTAGAATTCATTTGCAAGTCAAAAGATGAGTGATTATGAAGTCAATCGATCTGTTAGAAAAAGCAGCTAAATCCTTTTCAAACTTCACCTGACATACATTGAATGTTGTAGTCTTAGAAAGACTAAGATGATGGTCGTTGCTGGAATGTGTTTTGATCATCAACTGGCTTGGCCAGGGCTGACCTGGGGCTAAACAGCAAAAAAAAAAAAAAAATTCAGTGTCATCATCATAAACTCTGCCATGACAACCACCACGACAATCACCACCACCACCACCACAACCACAACTACTACCTCCAACACAACCACCATCACAACCACCACAACCAGCACCACCGCTGCCACCACCATCACAACAACCACAGCCAAAATCATCATTCATGAACATTCTTTTCCTTTACTTATTTCAGTGATTAGGCTGCGACCATGCTGGGGCACCACCTTGGGGAATTGTAGTCGAATGAATCGATCCCCACTGCCATGCAGTAAAATTGAACCCAAAACCATGTGGCTGGGAAGCAAACTTCCTACCATCCAGCCACACCTGTAGATATTCTACAAGCATAAACAACAAATTGTTGACCTGAATGTCTTTTACTGTGACCCTGTGATGGTGGCAGTAGGAGCAGGGGACACGGATGATGGTGGTGGTGGTGGTGGTGGTGAAACTACCAGACAAAAGATGTTTGGGAAGGAGGAGGAGGAGGAGGAAGGTGGGAGGAAGGTGAAGGAGGCAGAAGGTGGGGAGGGGAAGAAGTGGGGTGGGGTGGGTGGGGAGGAGTAGGAGCAGCAGCAGCAGGAGGGTGAGGTGTGGAGGAGGAGGAGGAGGGGGAAGTGAAAGGAAAAGGAGGAAGAGAAGAAGAAGAAAAAGAAGATTTATTTTATGAAAGTGTTGGTGTTACTCTCCCAGAGACAGAGCACTTCGCATCTCACCATTTGTCTTGGTGTCACTTGGAACGGGTCATCTGAGTTTATCCCAATGTGGGGGGAGCAAGTAATGTTTAATATTTGTTCCCTCTGTCTTTCTGAATTGGCTGCCAACTCTTTCTCACGAACATCTGCCAGACAACAAGAAAATAATGAGACTAGTTACAATAATGATGATGATGAGAAGGAGAAGAAGAAGAAGAAGAAGAAGAAGAAGAAGAAGAAGAAGAAAAAGAAGAAGAAGAAGAAGAAAAAGAAGAAGAAGAAGAAGAAGAAGAAGAAGAACAACAACAACAACAACAACAACGATAATAATAATGTCTTGGTATAAAAAGATGGACTACAGCAAATATTCTGCTTAATACCACAGATTTGCTTTTCAGTTGTTTGACCGTAACCAGTTGAGCATGTCCCTTGGTGGCTGACGATATGTGCATCTCTGATCATGAGCAGAAGTAGTGGGTGAGCATCATAGCCATGTGTTGAGAGGGATTCTTTGGGGTTTGAATAATTCACCTATGGAAACATGGGTGTTTTGCTCAACATCCTTAAACAAACCCTATTTAGGGACCTTTTGAGCAGGATGGGCTACTCAACCTGAAGAAAATTCTAACTGGGCCCCACCTGCAAGGTCATGTGCTGTTTATCTTGATATGAGATTACCATGTTACCCACATATGGTTGTGATGCATGTGCCTGGTGTACCCTTATCAGATGGGTAGTCATGATGGGTATACTGGGCTTTGTATATTTTACCCCAGTGTCACTTTGATGGTATGCACTGCTCTCTCACTCAATAATAATAATGATGATGATGATAATAATAATAATCCTTTCTATTATAGGCACAAGGCCTGAAATTTGGGAGAGGGGGATAGTCAACCCCAGTGTTCAACTGGTACTTAATTTATCAACCCTGAAACGATAAAATGCAAAGCTGACCTCGGTAGAATTTGAACTCAGAATGTAAAGATGGATGAAATACTGCTAAGTGATTCATCCAGCCCACTGCCTCAGTAATAATAATAATAATAATAATAATAATAATCCTTTCTACTATAGGCACAGGGGCCTGAAATTGTTGGCGAGGGGTGACCAGTTGATTACATCGACCCCAGTGTTTCACTGGTACTTAATTTATCGACTCCAAAAGGACAAAAGGAAAAGTCAACCTTGGCAGAATTTGAACTCAGAACATAAAGACAGACGAAATACCACTAAGTACTTCGTCCAGTGTGCTAACAACTTGGCCAGTCGCCACCTTAACAACAACAACAATGATAATTCTTTCTTATATAGGAATAAGGCTTGATATTTTGCAGGAGAGGTAAATCAATTACATTGACCCCAGTCCTTGACTGGTACCCTATTAATCCCAAAAAGATGAAGGGAGAAGTTGACCTCAGCAGAATTTGAACTCAGACTGTAAAAAGCTGAAAGTAAATCTAAGCATTTTGTTCAACGCACTAACAAAACTGCCAGTTCATCACCTTAGTAACCCTTTCTATGCTAGGCACAAGGCCTGAAATTTTGTGGGAGGGGGCTAGTTAATTACAATGATCCCAGTGCACATGTGGTACTTATTTCATTGACCCCCGCCCTGCCATCTCACAAAAGCATGAAAAGTCAGCCTAGGTGGAATTTCAACTCAGTATGCAAAGATGTGAAGGTGCATGGCTCAGTGGTTAGAGCATTGATCTTACGATCGTGAGGTTGTGAGTTCGAATCCCGGACCGGGCTGCGTGTTGTGTTCTTGAGCAAGACACTGTATTTCACTCAGCTGTAGAAATGAGTTGTGACGTCACAGGTGCCAAGCAGTATCAGCCTTTGCCTTTCCCTTGGATAACACTGGTGGTGTGGAGAGGGGAGGCTGGTATGCATGGGCGACTGCTGGTCTTCCATAAACAACCAACCTTACCCGGACTTGTGCCTGGGAGGGTAACTTTCTAAGTGCAATCTCATGGTCAGTCATGATCGAAGGGGGTCTCATGCAAAGATGGATAAAACACTGCTAAGCATTTTGCTTAGCACTACTTTAATAATAAGAAACCTTTATATTTTTGTCTTTGGCCAATAAGCATTATTTCCTATTTACTTTTATCTTGAAATCAAAGGAAATGACTACTATTCCCTTCAAACTTTGCTTTTCTGACCTGGACATCAATATTTTGAAACTGACCTATTTTCCATTACATTTCAAACAGATTCAGCTCTGAGTTGCTGAAGCAGAAATATTGTTATAGCAAATATTCTGTCAGTTGCTTGACCTTAACCACTTAAGGATGTCCCTTAATGGTTAACAATATGTGGATCTCTGATGATGAGCAGGAGTAGCTGGGGAGCATCATAGCCCCATGAGTTGAGAGGGATTCTTTGGGGTTTGAATAAACGTAAGGAAAACAAACTTGGAAGGAAATATTGGCCATCTTTCATACTTTCTAGCAGTAAGCAAATAGAAAATAGTAGCTGCTACCAAGGACAAAAATCCTGTTACACACTGTAATATAAAGTTCCAGACAAATGCCGGAACTGAGTTAATATTCCTAGAAGACACATACCAAAGGTGTCGTGAAGTAGGACTGAACCTAAAATCACATGATCTGAAATTGAACTTATCAATACAGCTATGTCTGTACATGTAGTAGCAGAGATTTTAATGACATTATAATTGAAAATTAAGACTAACTCTATCTTTCTTCCTGCTAAGGTTGATAAAATGAAATATTAGTGAAATACTAGGGTTAATTTTTTATTCCTACAAGGTCTCAAAATGTGAATGTAACCATCAAAAGCCATCACAATGTCTTTTATCCTTCCATAAGGGAAGGTGTGTGGATTATGGGTTAAGGTATTCAGCTTACAATCATAAGGTAACGAGTTCAATTCCTGATACTGCACAGTGTCCTTAAGCAAGACTTATCTTAAAACTATTTCTCGATGCTCCAATTCACTCAACTAGCAAAAATAAGTTGTGCCCATAATTCAAAGGGCCAGCCCTGTTACACTCTGCTTCATGCTGAATCTCCATGGGAACTACATTATGGGTAAGCATGCCTGTGGAGTGTTCAGCCACTCGCACATTAACTTCATGAGCAGGCTATATAGTTGACCAAATTAACTGGAACACTTGTCATCATAACTGATGGGGAGCCAGGCAAAGATGCTGATAAGATAGATTACAAATGAAGCACAGGGATGGATTTAATATTTAGTTCATCACCCACTTGTCACCCTTTATGCGCATCACATGCTCACATGAATGCAGACTCTATCTGACACACAGCAGCCCATTCCTCTAAAACACAGCTCTTGTCTCCTTACTAAGGTGAATAGCAAATAATTGTAAACCTACCTGTGTGAGCTGAGACAATTTTGCTGTTGGGCCCTAAAAGGGGGAAAGGGTCCCCATAGTAAAGGTTCAGATCGATAATTTGTTGATCATCATCATAGATGTTGAAAACTCGCCAGTCGATTCGAATATCTAAAAAGAGAGGAGGAAGAAGAGGCAGAAGAGGTTGTAGTAGTAAATATTAAGTAAATGTTACGAAATGTGAATTTTATTTATCACCTGATCATCATCATCATCATCATAAATTTAATATCCAATTTTCCATGCTTGCATGAGTCAGAAGGAATTTATGGAGACAGATTATCTACAGCTGGATGCTCTACCTGTGGCCAACCCTCACCTGTCTTCATGCACGGCAGTGTTTCTCCAAGGTCAGAAATATTTTCACTGAAGTTTGGAAACGGCTACAAGCACATCCAATTGGGTCAAATGCTCACTTACCAAATTCAGCCAAATTTTACATGGGTTGGACGATTTGACTGAGGACTGGTGCAACCGGATGGCTACACCAGGCTCCAATCTAATTTGGCAGAGTTTCTACAGCTGGATGCCCTTCCTAACACCAACCACTCAGAGAGTGTAGTGGGTGCTTTTACGTGTCACCCGCACGAAAACGGCCACGCTCAAAATGGTGTCTTTTATGTGCCACCCGCACAAGAGCCAGTCCAGGAGCACTGGCAATGATCTCACTCGAAAACCCTACAAGGCCAGTCAGGTGGTACTGGCAACGGTCACGCTCAGGATCGTTGCCAGTACCGCCTGACTGGCCTTGTAGGCCTATATATATATATATATATATATATATATATACACACACATATATATACACATATATAAATGTATTCATGTATATACATATATATATATATATAAGAATTTAAGGAATGGAGAAAACGCAGAAGAAATACACATAATTATATATATATATATATATATATATATATATATATATATATATAGAGAGAGAGAGAGAGAGAGATAAATGTAAATAGAAAGAGACAAAGACTAAAAGATATTCAGATGATAAACAGTCATGTATAAATATATAGATATTTATACATTAACAGACCAAATTTAGACAGAGTACAAGACAGAGAAAGACAAAGGGGAGAAGGTATGGTATTTCAGGCCTGACAGCTGTTTCTGGCAGGTGCAGGTGTGTATATACACACTCACACAACCATAACTTGCTCCTTTCCCTGCCACATACATTTTATGTATGCACAGAAGACATGCACATATATACTTAGTTACATATATATTGGTGACCTAGCTGGTGCTGGTGCTACATAAAAAGCAGCCATTCCAAATGTGAAGTGGTTGGCATTTGGAAGGGCATTGAGCTATAAAAATCATGCCCAAATTAACCTCACCTGTGCTGGTGCCACATAAAAAGCACTGAGTCCACTCTTCAGAGTGGTTGGTATTAGGAAGGGCAACCAGCTGTAAAAACCCTGCCAAAATGGACACAGTAGCCTGGGGTAGTTTTTCTACCCGGCTGGCTCCTGTCAACTGTCTTATCCATGTATGCATAGAAGATGGCAGTTAAACAATGATGACAATATTGAACACACATACACAAGGTATGTGTTTTGACAGTTTGTTCGATATGTGTTCGATATTGTTTATATCCCCTGGGCTGATTCTCATTCATATTTGAATATATACAAACATATATAATTATATATACACACACACACACATACACACTCACATGCACACACACACACTCACTCACACGCAATGACATCACCTCACCCCACTCCCTGCTACTCACCAAAGACACTGTTGTTGTAAATTTTGACTTTCCGCCAAACAGGTTTCATGCCAGCAATATAGAAACCAAACCTGAATGAGAAAAGGAAGAACGAACAACTGAGAGGAGTAGTAGTAGTAGTAGCAGTAGTAGTAGAAGTAGTAGTAGTAGTAGTAGTAGTAGCAGCGGTAGTAGAAGTAGTAGTAGTAGTAGTAGTGGTTGGTGGAGTTGGTTGTAGTAGTATTGGTGTGGCCCTTTCGGAGATGGTCAATAAACACAAAGCCTTTTGCATCCCAAAAACAACAGGTGCCACCACCTTCCTTGCAGATGAAATGACCCTAACCATCTTTGGAGTAGCCGAGGAGGAGTGTTTCCACAGCATGGATTGTCCCTTTGTTTCTGGCTCAAAGTAATGAGCCCAACCCTCATCCTGAGTTAGGAAATGTTCAAGGAGACCAGCTGGATCTGACTCAAACAATGCCAGATTTTCCCATGATGTGATCAGCCTGATGCACTTTTAAATAGGTGTGTCAGAAGACATGGCACCCACCAAGCAGAATCCTTCATCACGCTGAGTTCATTGTGCAGAACGCTCCCAACTTTCTCACTGGATATGCTAATAGCATTGGCTACATGATTCATAATCAATCGCCTGTCATCCATCACCATGTGGTGAGCACAATCAATGTTTTGCTCATTGGGGACAACAGCAGGACGTCCAGACTTTGGGTCTTCTGTAAGACTCTCCCTTCCCTTCCTAGAGTCAGTATCCCATTTTTTCACTGTTGATCAAGCCAGAGCATTATCCCCTAATATAACAAGCATGTCAGCATTAATGTTGTTGGCAACTAAACCCTTTTTTTCTGCAGGTTCTTGGTAACACAACAATGCCAAATTTTGTTGATTTTCAAGAGAAGTGGCTACCATATGTTTTGAAATCATCTTTGAACAGTCAGATGTCAGTTTACCTGGAAAGAAACAATGTAATTATTAACGAGAACGGTTGAAATGAATGTATAATTAAATCTGTGTGTAAGTCTTTTATCTTTTAATTGTTTCAGTCATCAGACAATGGCCATGCTGGAGCACTGCTTTGAAGAATTTTTAGTCAAATGAATCAGTCCCGGTACATTATATTTTCAAAACCTGGTACTTATTTTATTGGTCTCTTATGCCGAACCACTAAGTTATGCAGACATAAACATACTGGCACTGTCAAGCAGTAGTGGGGGACAAACACAGACACACACACACATCTATATGACAGGCTTCTTTCAGTTTCCATCTTCCACATCCACTCAGAAGGCTTTGGTCAGCCTGAGGCTATAATAGAAAACATTTGCCGAAAATGCTATCAGTGGGATTGAACCTAGAAACATGTGATTGGGAAGCATTCCTTGAAGTGTGAATATGCAAATACTCAAGATGATCTGCCCACCACAACAGAATTGAGATCTTAAAAACATGATGCCTCATAAAAGGCATTGGTTTGGGTGTTGGCACCACGTAAAAAGCACCCGGGACACTCTGTCAAGTGGTTGATGTTAAGAAGGATATCCAACAGTAGAGACCAAACCAAAACAGAATCCGAAACTTGGTGCAACCTCTGGCCTTTCCAGTTCCTGTCAACCTGTTAAAATTCATGCCAGTGTAGCAGTAGCTAGATGATTGAATGATCTCCCTTGCAAGAAAGATTATAGAGTAACCTCCCTTTACTAAGTTTCTCGAAGCATCTGTGTCATGAGACATGATTCTTAATTATTCAAGAAGCTTAGCGTTTCTCTTGGAAGCTTCTAGAATGTCTAGTGTTCCATGAATAAAAACAGCTTGCTAACCCAGTTCTTCGCTTCTTAGTTGATTAGACTTAGAGCCATTCATGTCATTGCTATGTCCATCTATTTCTCTACACCACATGACTGAAAACCACCACTTAGCTGTTATTTCTACATTTTCTATCTCTGAACTTTCTTGCATAAATTACTTCATTCAACTAGATTCTACATTTTGACTCTATGTATCATCAACAACCAGTAAATAAAATATATTTTTATCTAGTAAATATATAGATCTTGAATTTATTCTTTCATCTCTTTATGAACTATTGTTATAACATACACACAACCACATCAACACCTTGTACTGACTATATATAACCACTGCACCAGCATGGAAAATGGGCATTAAAATTTAATGATGACGATGATGATGATGGTATCTGTGAGCATGCATCCTTTGCATATGTGTGCACCTGTGTATGCATATGAATAGTTGACAGCCATAGAGATGACTACTCCTTGACCTCTAAAGTTGATAGGCTCTAAGAAGCCAAATATCCAGACATCTGTCTACCTGACTATTCAATGAAATGTCTCAAAGTATTGTAAAACATGAATGTCCTTTTTAATGAGACAAACAGCTCTTCAATGCTATTGCTGATATCAGACAAGATGACCCATCATCATCATCGTTTAACGTCCGCTTTCCATGCTAGCATGGGTTGGACGATTTGACTGAGGACTGGTGAAACCGGATGGCAACACCAGGCTCCAGTCTGATTTGGCAGAGTTTCTACAGCTGGATGCCCTTCCTAACGCCAACCACTGAGAGTGTAGTGGGTGCTTTTACGTGTCACCCGCACGAAAACGGCCACGCTCGAAATGGTGTCTTTTATGTGCCACCCGCACAAGCCAGTCCAGGGGCACTGGCAACGATCTCGCTCGAAAATCCTACAGGAGCCAGTCAGGCGGTACTGGCAACGGCCACGCTCAAAATGGTGCATCTCATGTGCCACCCGCACAAGAACCAGTCCAGGGGCACTGGCAACGATCTTACTTGGCTTGCCGGGTCTTCTCACGCACAGCCACTGGTAATTAATTTAAAGCCAGAACAATTTTTTTTTAAATTTCTTTTCCTTGACCAGTTATAGCCTCATCACTGATTTCTTTATCTTATGTAAATGTGATCGTGTGAACTCATCCACTTGTGATGTGTATATATTCAGAGTTCTTTAAGTGAATTTCAGCATCTTATTTTATATGTAATTCTGAAGAATCCTATTCAACATGTAATATTAGAATTAACCTGAATGACACATGGAAAGTAATCGACAGTTCCATACATTATTATATAATGTTGCAAAATTTGCTTGTTTTGAGTTAATGATGAAACAATCGCAAACCGAAGTAGTAAAATAACTCGCTCAAGAAGGACTTAACAGAAAAGGTAAAGACTACAGAATTCATTCACAGACTGAGATGGAGACCCTACTACTATGATAAGAAAAGGGAATATCTTTATTCTTTACACAAGTGAGTAGAGATAGGAGTGGTAGCTAGCCTTTATAAAACCTATCTAAGGAGAATGGTAGTATGACCTAGATCCCCAGAACTACAACTAGCCATTGTCAACTGTAATTGTAGTGTAACCTCAAGCTATTTTTAGAAAGGAATCCAAACAACACACATGCTGACAAACATGAACACATAAAAGCATACTGCTATCTCAGTCTGTAAGCAATTCTCCATCCATTAGGATGCAAATGAATATTTGTCAAGTTTTGCCCTGAAGAGATTTTTACCTTTCAAAATGCATAACGCAATCTTAATTGCAAAATATGAATGAAGGTAAGAAACTGAAAGGTACATTGGCGATGAAATCGACTATTATACAAATAAACTGATTTTTACTGTGTTCAAACTCTCCATTTTCCTTATATTATATTATATTATATTATATATATATATATATATATATGAGAGGCTTTGGTATCCAGAAGACCCAAAATTGTAAGTGCAATGGCAGGACATCGTCAAGGTCTCAGTTCAATAATAGCATGAGTGAGGAGTCAAAGGCAGGTCGTGTATGAGCGTGTATATGTTAAATAAAATAAGATAACAAGGCCAAGGCAATGTGATATTTCTAAGACATTTATAAATAGCATGGTGGTCTTACAGCTGTTTCAGGGAAATAAATGATATCCCATCATCAGAGATGAGATATAAGAGCTTGCCTTGGCCTTGTTACCTTATTTTACTTAACACACACACACATACTCTTTTACTCTTCTACTTGTTTCAGTCATTTGACTGTGGCCATGCTGGAGCACCGCCTTTAGTCGAGCAAATTGACCCTAGGACTTATTCTTTGTAAGCCTAGTACTTATTCTATCAGTATCTTTTGCCGAACTGCTAAGTTACGGGGACGTAAACACACCAGCATCGGTTGTCAAGCGATGTTGGGCATACAAAAACAGACACACACACACACACACACACACATACAATGGGCTTCTTTCAGTTTCCGTCTACCAAATCCACTCACAAGGCTTTGGTCGGCCCAAGGCTATAGTAGAAGACATTTGCCCAAGGTGCTACGCAGTGGGACTGAACCTGGAACCATGTGGTTGGTAAGCAAGCTACTTACCACACAGCCACTCCTGTGCCTATATATATTTATATGCACAGACATCTTCCGTGCTGGCAGAGATTGGAAGAGACATTGGGACAATATTCTATGGTCAGATGCTGCTTCTATCACCAACCTTTGTTTTTATCCGTTTTGCAAGTAATGTTTTATTGTAGAGCCAAGCCTACACCTAGAGAAACAGAGAGAAGAGGCAGCAAATGTCTGTGAGTTAGAGCCCGAAGAGCATGTGTGACTTAATGCCACTCAATCAAGTGCACATGATATGCAGTTAATTAGCATAATTGGGGAAATAGTTCTGTGAACCATGTTGGCTGTCTCACTATTTACAAATGAGAGGGGTGTGCTTGATCAAAGCTAACCCAGGGTTCCTCAATAACATTAAAAAATCCCACAACAACAACATCGGTAACAATAACAACAAAAGCAATGACAAAACAACAGTAATAGTAACAACATCAACAACATACCGGATTTTTGGTTCCTCATCTGATGCTGGCCCAACTATCAAGAATTGGAGAGGGCTTCCCACTATGTTGAACACGACAGGTAGACGTACAACATCCAGGTCCCCAGTCTGCTTGGCCCATGCAGGGACAACGATAGTAACAACGGCAGCAGCGACAGAAACAGCATGGAAAGAAATGGGGACAGGAAAAAGAAAAAAACCAGAAAACTCATTCAGAATAACGAAGCAATATAAATGAAGGTAAAATCTGAAACCCATCAGAATTAAGATGGATGGGTGGGTGGATGGATGGATGAGCAGTAAGAGGAGGAATATGGGAGGGAGGGAGGGAGGGGGAGGAGAGGAAGGGAGGAAAGGAAGGAGAGAGAGGGAGGAAAGGAAGGAGAGAGGGAGGAAAGGAAGGAGGGAGGGAGGAAAGGAAGGGAGGAAAGGAAGGAGGGAGGGAGGAAAGGAAGGAGAGAGGGAGGAAAGGAAGGAGGAAGGGAGGAAAGGAAAGAGAGAGAGAGGAAAGGAAGGAGAGAGAGAGGAAAGGAAGGAGGAAGGGAGGAAAGGAAGGAGGAAGGGAGGAAAGGAAGGAGGAAGGGAGGAAAGGAAGGAGAGAGAGAGGAAAGGAAGGAGAGAGAGAGGAAAAGAAGGAGGAAGTGAGGAAAGGAAGGAGGAAGGGAGGAAAGGAAGGAGGAAGGGAGGAAAGGAAGGAGAGAGGGAGGAAAGGAAGGAGGAAGGGAGGAAAGGAAGGAGGGAGGGAGGAAAGGAAGGAGGAAGGGAGGAAAAGAAGGAAGAAGGGAGGAAAGGAAGGAGGGAGGGAGGAAAGGAAGGAGGAAGGGAGGAAAGGAAGGAGAGAGAGAGGAAAGGAAGGAGGAAGGGAGGAAAGGAAGGAGAGAGGGAGGAAAGGAAGGAGAGAGAGAGGAAAGGAAGGAGGAAGGGAGGAAAGGAAGGAGAGAGGGAGGAAAGGAAGGAGGAAGGGAGGAAAGGAAGGAGAGAGGGAGGAAAGGAAGGAGGAAGGGAGGAAAGGAAGGAGAGAGGGAGGAAAGGAAGGAGGAAGGAGGAAAGGAAGGAGAGAGAGAGGAAAAGAAGGAGGAAGTGAGGAAAGGAAGGAGGAAGGGAGGAAAGGAAGGAGAGAGGGAGGAAAGGAAGGAGGAAGGGAGGAAAGGAAGGAGGGAGGGAGGAAAGGAAGGAGGAAGGGAGGAAAAGAAGGAAGAAGGGAGGAAAGGAAGGAGGGAGGGAGGAAAGGAAGGAGGGAGAGAGGAAAGGAAGGAGAGAGGAACGGAAGGAGAGAGGGAGGAAAGGAAGGAGAGAGGGAGGAAAGGAAGGAGAGAGAGAGGAAAAGAAGGAGGAAGGGAGGAAAGGAAGGAGAGAGAGAGGAAAGGAAGGAGGAAGGGAGGAAAGGAAGGAGAGAAGGAGGAAAGGAAGGAGGAAGGGAGGAAAGGAAGGAGAGAGGGAGGAAAGGAAGGAGGAAAGGAAGGAGAGAGAGAGGAAAAGGAGGAAGTGAGGAAAGGAAGGAGGAAGGGAGGAAAGGAAGGAGAGAGGGAGGAAAGGAAGGAGAGAGGGAGGAAAGGAAGGAGAGAGGGAGGAAAGGAAGGAGAGAGGGAGGAAAGGAAGGAGAGAGGGAGGAAAGGAAGGAGGAAGGGAGGAAAGGAAGGAGGAAGGGAGGAAAGGAAGGAGAGAGGGAGGAAAGGAAGGAGAGAGGGAGGAAAGGAAGGAGAGAGGGAGGAAAGGAAGGAGGAAGGGAGGAAAGGAAGGAGGAAGGGAGGAAAGGAAGGAGAGAGAGAGGAAAGGGGGGACAGATATATAGTTGACAGGTTGGATTAATGTATGGATTAAGAGGGGGTGATTGGCCAGGTGGGGGTCTATGAATTTGTGGATTGGTAAGTATACAGGTGTCTCTCACACGCACACACATTATCATCATCTTATCATCATTATGTTAACGTCCACTTTTCCGTGCTTGCATAGGCTGGATGGTGTTTGCTGAGGCAGATTTTCTATGGCCAGATGCCCCTCTGGTCCCCAACCCTCAACTGTTTCTTATTTCTTTACTGCCCATAGGTGGCTAAACACAGAGGGAACAAACAAGGGCAAACAAACGGATTAAGTCGATTACATCGACCCCAGTGTGTAACTGGTACTTATTTAATCGACCCCGAAAGGATGAAAGGCAAAGTCGACCTTGGCAGAATATGAACTCAGAATGTAGCGGCAGAAGAAATACCGCTAAGCCTTTCGCCCAGCATTCTAACGATTCTGCCAGCTCACCACCCTCAATTGTTTCTAATATTACCCCATGGCCATTCACATGTTTTACAAAAAACTGAATGTGAACAACACCTCTTATATGACAGTGACGCTTATTTACAACCATCACACGATAAGATATAGCACACACACACACACGTTTTTGTGCCAGTGCTAGTATTACGTAGGCAGCATGCATGCTGCTGTTACATACAAAGCCCCTGCGTAGGTAGCATGTATAGAGTAGCTGGTGTCACATGTAATGCATCCGTGTCGGTGCCATGTATAAAGCACTCAGCACACTCTGTGATATGGTTGCCATTAGGAAGGGCATCCAGCCGTAGAAGCCATGGCCAGAACAGACAACTGGTGGTAGCTCTTTGGCTGGCCAGCTCCTGTCAAGCCATCCAACTCATGCCAACATGAAAAACAGATGTAAAATGATGATGATGACTCTCTGACTCTCTCTCTCTCTCTCTCCCTCTCCCTCTCCCTCTCTCTCTCTATATATATATATATACTAGCAGTATAACCAGACCTTGTCCGGGTGTGACTTATTAGGCCATCTACGATAAGTCTTGCTAGCTGAAAATCAACTAAAAAAGAAAGCCTTACAACGAAAAAACCCTTATGATGTAAATATGTTCATAATTCAAAAGACGATGAAATTAATAGGGAAAGTTTGAAGGCTGTTTTGCGTAAAATTATTAAGCATACGTAAATTTCATCCGTCTAATTGGCTATAGAAATGCTTGTGCAAAACAACTTTTTGTGCTGCCCTGATTATACATAGCAGGGTAATCCCTTTTCGCAGGAGCTAGGATGGCAATTTCTGATGAAGCAATTGCTGGCGATCTGTTGCTACACAGTTTTGCCAGAATTCTATCAGATTGGGCAGAAGATGTTGATGCACCATTTTGCATTATGTTCAAAGTAGCTTCTGGAATGTGGTGAATTGCTACAGTCTTTTGCTGTCATTTTAAACCGGTTGCTTTCTTTCCCCAGCAAACTCTTCTTTGGAGGCATAATCTATGTATATATTAAACAGAACAACAAAAGTTATAATAGATGGTAGAGTCGGTACTTTTCACATATCTGTAATTTTTCAGATTAACACCCGCACGATTACCCAACCCTAATCTTAAACCTAATCCTAACACTAACCCTAACACTACCCCTAAACCCTAGCCCTAACCCTGACCCTAAAACCGTAACCGTAACACTAATCCTAACCCTAACTGTAACCGTAACCCTAAACCCTAATCCTAAATCCTAACCCTGACCCTAAAACCCTAACCCTAACACCATAGTGAAAATCATGGTATATTTACAAAACATTGACGAACATGAGTTATGTTTTACTGAATGATTGTGTACTTGCACGTGTATGTGTTGGAGAGAGTGAGAGAGGAAGAGGTAGAGAGAGGGGGAGAAAGGAATAGAGGTAGTTAAAAGTTTTCTTATGACGGCTTCTCTTCACTGCCTATTACTTCATTAGAAATCTACAGATGCACATAATAGAGAAAAATGAAACAAATATGGATGACTTGCTCCGAAACACCACCGAGTGGGGAACACTTCTCAAAAATAACTTGCAGTTGTTTCCTTCAAAATTCCTACATGCTCGAAATGTACATACATGAAGGTATATTTGTAGAAAATTTCACGAAAAAATATTCATTTTCCTGGAAGTTAAGAGGAATTTAAGTGGAATTTCCGAAAATTGTCCCCCACCGCACTCCCAAAACACTTTCACCGAAAATTTTTGTATAATCGGAATCTACATAAATAATATATGCATAGAAAATTTCATTAAAAAATATTCATTTTTCTTAAAGTTATGACCTTCCAAAGTCGGGGGGTACAACTCTGTAGTTATGCCACATTGATGAACATGAGTTATATTTTTGTGAATGATTGTGTTTACTTGCACGTGTATGCGTTTGAGAGAGCGAGAGAGGAAGAGGGGGAGAAATGAATAGAGAACGAGAGCAATGTGTATGTTGTTGTCACAGATCACGTATGTGTGGTTGTGTGTGTTTTTACGTATCAATGTTATGGAAAATAGGTAAAGAATACTGAGAGGAAAGTTTAATCTATGACTTTGTATGTATCACTTTCTCTCTCTGTTGAGCGCGTGTGTAAGAACGCCGTTCCAAGTAGAAGGGAAGAAATATAAAAGTTGCTTGAAACAACAGCCAAATCTCCGTTAAATCACACAAAGTAAACGGAATTTAAAAAATCTAATTACTGCACTGGAAAGTTCACATCAAGAAAATTCCATTGATGTAAACAATTTTACGAAAAAGTGGAAAATGTGGATTTCTATAGATGCAACACACACACACACACACATGCAGGAAGTAAATAGACACCTTTAATTTTCATAATTTCTGATCTAAGCGTCTTAATATGTTTTCAGCGGTCTAGAATTTACAATGTAATTATTCTTTATCATTCTAGATGCCATTATATTAAACATTTGCAAAGAGTAACCATGCCACGCACAAAAAATTCAACAGAACTGTTAGATTTTCGTATTGTTGGGCAATCTGAGGCTTGTCATAGCCAGTGAAAAATTGCCCAACAATCTTCAAATTCCTCTTGTTACTGTTAATAGAATTATAGTGCAATTCAAAAGACAAGAGAAAGAATCAACAGATTCTTGTCCCGGCTGACCTGGGCTCTCAGAAAGGAAGCTTCACTGTTTGCAGAGAATTGTGGAAAACGAACCCCCATTCGAAGGCTTCTGACATAGCAAAACAGTTCGAAGTTAATCCAAGAACATGTGTTACATATCTGCATAAACTTGGGAATTATGGACGAGCAGTTAGAAGAAAACCTCTCCTTCAACCAATGAATATCAAATAAAAGATTTTGAAAATTAAAGGTGTCTGTTTACTTCCTGCATGTCTGTGTATATATATATGGAGATGCAGCATGTAATTTTGTCAGTGAACAGGTTGTGGTTTCAAAGCAACAAAAATATTTTGACACAAATTAAATTTAAATGATGTTAATCCAACGTTTTTTTTGTGTGTTTCTTAAATGGTTTATAAACATCTTCCACACAGCAATTGTTTTTGTTTCAGCACACGATCTCAGATCAAGTCACTTGCTATATATATATATATATATATATATATATGTATATATTTTTTTATTTATTTATTTATGCATCCTTTTAAAGCGTAGCCAGGCTCATGGGCCCAGTTTCTCGGTTTCTATGGTCCATTGCAGCGTTACTCAAGAAACAGGAAGAAAGAGTGAAAGAAAGTTGGGGCAAAAGAGTACAACAAGGGTCGCCACCACCGACTGCTGGAGCCTTGTGGAGTTTTAGGTGTTTTCGTTCAATAAACACACACAACGCCCAGTCTGGGAATTGAAACCGAGATCCTCCGACTGGGAGCCCACTGCCTTAACCACTGGGCCATTGCGCCTCCACTTGCGCCCTTTTAAAGCCTATCCAGGCTCATGGGCCCGGTTTCCTGGTTTCAATGGCATACATGTTCCCCAGTTGGACGGGACGCCAGTCCATTGCAGCATTACTCATTTTTGCCAGCTGAGTGGACTGGAGTGAAATGAAGTGTTTTGCTCAAGAACACAACGCATTGCCCGGTCCAGGAATCGAAACTACAATCTTACAATCATGATGTTGACACCCTAACCACTAGGCCACGTGCTCCTACACACACACACACATATATATGTAGGTTTCTCTCAGTTTCTGTCAACCAGATTCACTCACAAGGTATTGGTCAGCCTTGGACTGTAGTAGAAAACACTTGCTTAAAGTGCCATAGAGTGGGACCCTAATCAAGAACTTAGTCTTGTTATGATTCTGCAACAGAATGAAAATGAGTGATACAAAAAGGGGGGAATAGAGTTGACTGCTTTGCATTAAAGAGTTCTTCCCTGCCTCCAAAATGAATGTAAACAATGTTAGCATGATTCTTGTGATATCCTGCATTTCAGGATTGGCTGATCAATGCAGCTCCATGTGGTGTTGTATAAAAAGGAATTTAAGGTTTAATAATGGATGGGAACAGGCTAAAAACAATTACTTTGTATTGAATGGAGCAGGCATTTATTATGCTAATAATTGCTACACTAAACTGTTTCTGTTACATGTTAACTGCTAAACCATGCAACCTAATTAGCATAGATAGTGGTAAGGCAATTGGGGAGATGTAGTCCATCTCCCTCCAATTCCCAAGCGACACTTTTATGACAGTGATAGTCGAATCCACTGAAGCACCTGATGATGCAAACGGTCTTACCTTACAGAGCAGGTTGTCTTTGTAGTTACCCCACATACTTGAAATGAGGGTGATCTTGACAACGACGTAGCTGAGTGCAGGGAGCCTACCACTGAGTGGCTCAATTAGTAAACCAGCTCCGTTGATCTGTGTCGGACCTGACAAAAAAAAATGAAAGAATAAAAAAAAATATAGGCACAGGTGTGGTTAAGTGGTAAGATGATGCAAGTGTGGCTGTGTGGTAAGAAGTCTGCTTATTTACTACATGGTTCCGGGTTCAGTCCCACTGCGTTGCACCTTGGGCAGGTGTCTTCTACTATAGCCTCAGGCTGACCAAAGCCTTGTGAGTAGATTTGGTAGACGGAAACTGAAAGAAGCCTGTTGTGTGTGTGTGTGCATGCACAAGTCTTGGTGTCTGTGTTTGTCCCCCACAACCACTTGACAACCAGTGCTGGTTTGTTTATATCCCTGTAACTTAGCGGTTCAGCAAAAGAGACTTATAGAATAAGTACTGGGCTTCAAAACAAAACAAATCCTGGGGTCGATTTGTTCAACCAAAAACCCTTCAATGTGGTGCCCCAGCATGGCCACAATCAAATGACTGAAACAAGTAAAAGAATAAAAGATTGGTGGAATCAGTTAAGAATTGGACAAAACAGACAAGGAACAATGAACAGTTTGGTACTGAAATTGATATATATCTCAGTGCTGAGATAACTGTGCTTAATCATCATCATCATCATTTAACATCTGCTTTCGATGCTGGCATGGGTTGGATGGTCTGACTGAGGACTGGCAAGCTGGGAGGCTGCATCAGGCTCCAATCTTACCTGGCAATGTTTCTACTGCTGGATGCCCTTCCTAATGCCAACCGCTCTGAGAGTGTAGTGGATGATTTGTATGTGCCACCAGCACAGAAGCCAGTCAGGCGGGCCTGGCATTGATCGCCTTTGGATAGTGCTTTTTACATGCCTCTGACACGGGAGCCAGTTAAGGAGCACTGGCAAGGGAGCCAGTTAGGGGACACTGGCACAGGAGCCAGTTAGGGGACACTGGCATCAGCCACTGGCATTGGTCATGTTTGAATGGTGCTTTTTATGTGCCACAGGCATGGGAGCCAGAGAGGGGACAGTGGCCACAGCTACGATTTTGGTTTTACTTGACTCAACAAGTCTTCTCAAGCATATCATATTGCCCGACACATCAGGGATACTTTTAAATGGGCCAGAGATGCAACACTGGCATCGGCCATGGCTGCGATCTCACTTTAGTTGCCAGGTCTTCTCAATCACAGCTTATCTCAAAAGGTCTCGGTCTCCTGTCATTGTCTCTGTGAGGCCCAACGTTCAAAAGTCAATGAATTCACTAAATGACCATGTGGTTTGTGGGTTTTTTTCCACAGTATGGCTCATGGCACAAATGTTATCTGCTGTAGCCATCTCAGGTTGGTTGAACAATGCCTTGGGTGAGGAATTTGCAAGATGGAAATTGTACAAAAACCTGTTATTGTTTTAATGTCCACCATGCTTGAATGAATATGATAGTATTTATTGAAGTAGATTTTGAATGACCAAAAGTCCTTGTCATCAATCTTCACATGTTTTCAAGTGTTTCCAAGGCCAGACATGTTTTCATGGAAGACTGGAGATGAAGGACACTGCTTGTATGATGGTGACGCTTGTTTACAACTATGATACAGTATGAATACAAAATCACACACACACACACACACAAACATCGTCGTCGTCATTGGTGGTGTCATCATCATCATCATTTAATGTCCATTTTTCCATGCTGGCATGGGCTGGACGGATTGACCAGAGCTCGCAAACTGAAGAGATGCACCAGTTCCATCCTGATCTGGATTGGTTTCTACAGCTGAACGCCCTCCCTAATGCCAACCACTTTACGATGTGTGGTAGGTGCTATTACATAGTACTGGCTTGAGTGGTTTTTGTGTGGCACCAGCACAGGACTCCCGCTGGTCAATCACCTTCACCAGGGGGAGTGGCCTTAACACTTCTGCTGTGGAGGACGGGTCATTTTGAGTACAGCAAGGCACCAGATATCTCAGTCCTTTATCGTAGGTTCCAGGCATCTCAGTTATACATACAAACACATATATACATACATGCATACATACATGCACATACATACATACATACATACATACATACATTCATGCATACATATGTACAGACACATATATACATGCATACATGCACATACATACTTACGTACATACATACATACATGCATACATACATACATGTACATCCATACATACATACGTACATACATACATACATACATACATGTGCATCCGTACATACGTACATACATACATGCATACATACATATATGCATACACACATACAAGCAGATACATACATTCAGACAGACATATGTACACACATACATACATACATACATACATGCATGCATACGTACACACATACATACATACATATAGTTTACTGTTCCGTTATAGGTAGGATCAACAAAAAAGTACTCCATCCAATGAGAGATAAATATCATTTAATATACACACTTTACAAAAGAGCTGCTAATAGTTTCATGCTTTAAAGATACAATAATTTGGTCAATTTATATAACATGTATCTCCAAGCAATCTTTCAGGATCTGTGCATATCATTAGATGTATTTAAAAACCAGGATGCTGCTCTATGAGAAAACAATAAATCACCGCTAGTCCGGGTCCCTTGTCATTTCCTCAGTGAGGCTCAGTGTCTGAAGGTCCTTCCTTACCACTTTGTCTCATATCTTCTTGAGTTGACCCCTTCCACAGGTTCCCTCCACAATTAGAGCTTGGCACTTCTTTACACAGCTGTCCTCATTCATATGTATGTGTGTGTCTATGTATTCAGACAGAATTGTCAAACTAGGATTTGAACTCAGCAAGTCAGAGCAAATACCACAAGGCATTTTATCTGACATTCTAATGATTCAGCCAAAAATGAATTTAAGATTAGTATGGAATGGTAAACTTTGAAAATGTGGACAGACAGTAAAAGAACTTACTCGCTTCAGCTCTGGTACTAACATTGTCAGTGTGCTTGGCTGATGGAGATGTGAACGGCTTCGGCAATTTGGCACTTTAACGAGAACATAATTGATAGTTATGATAAAGTTAAGTATTTGTACAGTCATGTATTATGTTTAATACGCACACACACGCACACACACACACACACACACGCACACACACACACACACACACGCGCATGGTGCACTTTCCATGACAATTTTAATATTTGCTTGAAGCATTATGGAATATGTACAAATTTGGTGTGTTAATCACAATGATTCAACATTAACAAAACAGACACATCATTTATACCACTCTCTTGGTCTTGAATGCTTTTGAAAAGGAGTTTTTTAACCTGAAATATCAGCACTAATTAAATATTTATAAGATAACATTTAAATATTTCTGTTACGGTTATTTTTGATGTTTGATGTTCCAAATGTATTGCTTCCACTGTCATTACTTTTACATTGATTTTATAGATATTTTATTTCACATTGATTTTATAGATATTTTATTTTACATTGATTTTATAGATATTTTATTTCACATTGATTTTATAGATATTTTATTTTACATTGATTGTATAGATATTTTATTTTACATTGATTGTATAAATATTTTATTTTACATTGATTTTATAGATATTTTATTTTACATTGATTTTATAGATATTTTATTTTACATTGATTTTATAGATATTTTATTTTACATTGATTTTATAGATATTTTATTTCACATTGATT
>NC_142954.1:16416446-16441446 GCF_046866305.1 Octopus bimaculoides | reverse complement strand
ACAGGTGCATAGTGTACCATGCATCAGGTGTTGGAGAGAGAGAGAGAGAGAGAGAGAAGAGAGAGAGAGAGAAAGCAATGTGAGATGAAGTGTTTTGCTCAAGAACACGATGCCCCACCCAATCTGGGATCTGAAATCATGATCCCATGACCGTAAGTGCAACACTCTAACCACAAGGCCATGCCTACACACACACACACACACACACACACACACATGTATATACATATATATATATATATAGAGAGAGAGAGAGATTCCAACTTACTTTAATCTCAGTCCCTTCTTTGATGGCTGGAAAACAGAATTATCAACTGGGAAGCTCTCAGCAGATACGGAGTAGGTACTTTCGATCTGAGTGACGTTTTTGATACGGAGATACAAGCACGGTTTGGTGGCCACCATTACTTCCTCACCAAAGTCTAATACTACAGGTTCATCATTATCATTACTGGAATAATAGCAGAGTGACAACAGCAAATGGCATGAGATGCTAAGCTATTCCTCTATTGTGTTGTAGAAGATTCGATAAAGACATATTTTCTCAAGTTAAAGGAGAACCAGCCAGTGGTGTGTTAGATATGGTGGTATTACAGACCTTGTCATATACAAGGGGCCAATGTTAAAAATGGTTACGGTACAGTTGAGGGCACAACACCTCATATATTGCAGGCAAGCCCTTGTCATAGATAGGGACCAATGTCAAAAGGGGTTAAGCTGCAAACAAGGGTACAATACTTTATATGTTATGAGCAACAAACTTTATCATAGATAGGGGCCAATGTCAAAAGGGGTTTAGCTACAGATGAGGTCATGACATCTCTTATATTACAGGCAGTGAGCTGGCTGAATCGTTAGCATGCAGGGCGAAATGCTTAGCAGTATTTCGTCTGCCATTACATTCTGAGTTCAAATTCTGCCAAGGTTGACTTTGCTTTTCATCTTTTTGGGGTCGATTAAATAAGTACCAGTTACGCACTGGGGTCGATGTAATTGACTTATACCCTTTGTTTGTCTCCTCTGTGTTTAGCCCCTGTGTGCAATAAAGAAATATATATTACAGACAACACTTTATGAAACACAAAAGATTAATGTAGGGGATGGTCTGGAGGAAAGGGCTGTGCTTTTGGTATTTGCTGATGTTTCCTAGACTGTTGCAAATTCACAACTGCAGAAATAAAACTTGCATGGGTTGATAACCTGGGAAAAAAATGAGTTGGGGTAATTAATGTGGAAACTTGGATGATGAGCACAGAGACTGGATCAACCTGGCATTATAGCAGATAGCAGAAAGCACTGACCCAAGATATGATGGGGCAGTAAGGAGTGAACCAGGATCTATGAGAATGCAAATGCATGGCACCTTGGGCAAGTGTCTTCTACTATAGCCTCAGGCTGACCAAAGCCTTGTAAGTGGATTTGGTAGACGGAAACTGAAAGAAGCCCATTGTATGTGTGTGTGTGTCTTTGTGTCTGTGTTTGTCCCCCACCACTACTTGACAATTGGTGTTGATGTGATTATATCCCCCGTAACTTAGCAGTTCAGCAAAAGATATCAATAGAATAAGAAACAGGCTTAAGGAAAACAAAAATACTGGAGTCAATTCGTTGAACGAAAATTCTTCAAGGTGGTGCTCCAGCATGGCCACAGTCAAATGACTGAAAAAAGATAAATGATAATGAAAATTAAAAACAGCAGGTGTGATACTCTCCACTTACCTTTCATCGGTGAAATAACCGTCTTTTGATACCTGGTATTGTATAATTAATCCCTTCACGTCAGCAGTAATGGCCAAACAGAGAAACTTGGGCATTTCCATTACTTTACATTGAATAAATACATCGTCAAACACCATCTATAAGACAAACAATTACAACGAGATTTGAAGGAGTTGAATATTATTGTAACTTTTTGTTTTTGTTTCTATACGAAGGGGTACGGAAAAGTTTCTGGCTTTAGATGCAAGAAAATACAAGAGGATCAATTAATTAAGACTTCATTCAATATGTTCTCCCTCTCAGATTTACACACTTATTGCAGCAGTCCTTCAGTTTTTCTAAACCCTGTAAAAGAACTCAGGAGGTTGGGCCTCCAACCAGGCCTTTCACGATACCCTCAAAGCCAGGAACTCTTTACATATATATATATATATATATATATTTAAGTACAAAGACCTAGAAATAGAAGTGACCAAGATTGGAGCATTAGGGCTAATTAAAAAGGGCCTTGATAAGCAGCTCAACAAACTCCCTTGCAGTGTTAACGTGGGAGAACTTCAGAAAATAGTGTTGCTAGGTTCCGCACACATTTTACACCGTGTACTCTCCATGAGATGAGGACGTGCTGTGACCCTAAGGTCAAGGGATGACCCCGGTTCAGCAGAAGACAATGGACCATATTTTATTTTTTAAAAATAATAATAATAATAATAATAATTATCTTTTCTACTATAGACATAAGGCCTCGATTTTTGTGGGGTGGGGGGCAATCAATCACATCGACCCCAGTACTTGACTGGTACTTAATTTATTGACCCCGAAAGGATCAAAGGCAAAGTCGACCTTGGTAGATGAATAATAATAATAATAATAACATAATATTAAGAAAATATCAAATGTTTTGGTGCAGGACACATAAAAAAACACTTTCTGAACACTGGGCCTCATGGAGGCAGTGATAAATGCCGTGCTTGAAAAGAAGACCCATCAAGCCAAGCTAAATTTTAGTTGTGCCAGATATTGGTGTCAGGCAAACTGGCACCTGTGCCAGTGGCACGTAAAAGTACCCATTAAACTCTCAGAGTGGTTGGTGTTAGGAAGGGCAACCAGCCGTAGAAACCCTGCCAAATCAGACTAGAGTCTGGTGCAGCCCCTCAGCTTACCAGCCCTGATCAAACTGTCCAACCCATGCCAGCATGGACAACAGATGTTAAATGATGATAATGATGATGATGATGACACACAAACATCTATGTAAATATGAGTGTATATGTATGTTAACAGCATCGATTTTCTCCAAATACATGGTCTCTGTTCTTTCACTCTTGCCCTATTCGACAGTGCCCATACTGGAGCATCTCACTACTATGACTTTTCCCTAATATTAGATAAATCCAACATCCTCCACAACTAAGCAGAAAGAACGAAAACAGGTCCACCTCACTCCCAGACATAAATACCTGTTCCTTGGAAAAAAAAGTCAGATTAAAAGGTTCCGTTTTTGTTGGAGAGATAATTCCTCTGTTCGGAAGGATTTCTATTTCACACAGGTGGGCTTGACTCCCAACAGGCTGAAAGAGGATGGTTTAGTCTGTTAAATTGATTCCTTTTAAGGAGCAGAAACAGTGGGTATTGCAGGAAGAGGGGATATTACAAAGGCATCAAACAGTTGAAAAAAATAGAATGATTTTGATAGAGTAGTTCTGTATTGTTTTACAAAGTTTGGTTAAATTTTACATACATGTTTGTGAGTTTGTGTGTATGTGAGAGGGGGAAGGGAGGGAGGGAAGGAGAGAGGGGAGGGAGATAGGGGAGGGAAGGAAGGAGAGAGAGGGGAGAATGGAGGAAGGAGAGAGGGAGAGGGAGGGAGGGAGAGAGAAAGTATGTCTGTGTGTGTGAGTGAGAGTGGAGGGAGGGAAGGAGAGAAGGGAGGGAGAGGAGGAGAGAGGGGAGGGAGGGAAAGAGAGAGAGGAGGGAGAGGAGGAGGGAGGGGAGGGAGAGGAGGAGGGAGGGGAGGGAGAGGGGAGGGAGAGGGGAGGGGAGGAGAGAGAGGGGAGAGGGGAGGAGAGAGAGGGGAGAGGGGAGGAGAGAGAGGGGAGAGGGGAGGAGAGAGAGGGGAGAGGGGAGGAGAGAGAGGGGAGAGGGGAGGAGAGAGAGGGGAGAGGGGAGGAGAGAGAGGAGGGAGAAAGTGTGTGTGTGTGTGAGGGGGTCAAGATAGAAAGTGTGTGTGTGTGAGAGAGATAGAAAGTGTGTGTGTGTGTGTGGGTTTAATATAAAAAGGAGAAAGAAAGAGAGAACTTAAGAATAGAATGCAATGGTGTTCTGCTAATTGATGCTCTGTAGTTCTGAGCTTCATGTCTTTGATCATCGAAGACAGAATTTAATGAATGAGACAGGCAATGGTTCCACTAACGAAGATTGTAATAATGGGAAGTGAAATGTCTAAGAGAAGGATGATAAATACCAGTGAATATGATGAAAATGACAATGAATGAGATAACGAGAGCAAATGACAACAAAGAGAACGAAATTGACGATGATCATGATGATGAAGACAACGCAGAAAGTGACACTAAAGAGGGTAAAAAAAAAAAGACAATGACAATATGAAAGATGATGAAGAAGAGGGGAAGAATGAAGGAGAATAAGAAAGAAGGAAGAAACAAATGGAGAAATAAAGGAAGGAAGGAAGGAAGGAAGGAAAATTGGAAGGAAGGAAGGAAGGAAGGAAGGAAAGAGGAAGGAAGGAAGGAAGAAAGGAAGTAAATAGGAAGGAAGGAAGGAAAATAAGAAGGAAGGAAGTAAGGAAGGAAGGAAGACAGTAAAGCAGAAAAATAGGAATCTTTTTTGTTGTCTCTGCCAATGGCAAAGAATTGCTGCTCACCTTCAGCCATTCATATTGTGCTTCTACATAGGAATTATTAATGAGAGACACACTGAATCTGGTTTGAATGCCACAAGAAATGGCACCCATATCCAACTGACAAGATTCCAGTACAACATACGGCACTTCCACCTCTCCACGGACAGCAACAATACTGGCAAAATTGAACAGGGGAAAAGAATAAATGGCAGACGTTTCCATTTTTTATTGGAACGAGAAGGTAGTGGATTCACAAACATACATACACACACACACATATATATGCACACACACACACACACACACACCATCATCATCATCATCTTTAATGTCTGTACACACAGCACATGAATATGCAGAATACATACATACATACATATATGCATACACACACATACATTCATACATAAATACATACGTACGTACGTATGTATGTATATATACATTCATCATCATCATCATTTAACGTCCTTTGTCCATGCTGGCATGGGTTGGATGGTTCGACTGGGCTGGCATGCGGAAAGGCTGTACCAGACTCCAGTCTGATTTGGCATGGCTTCTATGGCTGGACGCCCTTCCTAATGACAACCACTCTGAGAATGTAATAGGTGCTTTTATGTGCCATTTGCATGACACCGGGGTGCATCTATGTGTCACTGGAATGGGTGCCTATTTGCGTGACACATGGTATCTGCCACACACACAAACACACACACACACACATATATATATATATATATATATACACACACACACATACATATATACATATACACGCATACATATATACATGCATATATATATATATATGCATATATATATATACATACATACATATATGTGTGTGTGAATATATACATACATACACACATATATATACATGCATATATACATACATGCATATATACATATATATATATATATATATATACAAAGTTTCAAATTTATACATTTAATAAAGAGATTCAACACTGAAGTTTAATATAGCCATGTATTCATCCAATAACCATTAAAATAAGTCAAATATATTAGTTGTCGTACACGTCATCAGGAATAATTTTCATTAGAACAAAAAAAAAACACATAATGAATTAATCGAACAAAATCAAATTTAAAATTTAAATCTATACCACACTCTTTTTAACGTTATCGGTCAAATATGAAATCCTTTCTGTTTACATATGCTTACTTGCAATAGGGGAGGTAACTCCTTGCCATATTCTATGACTATTACACCACTACCAATAATCACTAAAATTTCTCTTATTTATTATTAATTATTCAAGACATATAAATTATCTTAGGGGCCACTGGAAAGCCACAATTACTATTGACAAATTTTACATTGATATGCCTGCCTTAAAATTCAATATTATACTACATAGTACCATGAAATATGAGCCATAAAAAAAAAAAAAAAATTCAATTGCAATAGGAATAATTACTTCTAGGAATTTTTTCAAAACCCACATGAGTTATATTTAATTTATATTTTAACATATTAATATTGTCTGCTATAATTATTATATTCTATGGACTCCATATTATAAATTATAAACAATTCTCACCTTAATGGAGATCCACAGTGTGCCATCCTATCTCTAGTATTTTATTCAAGACCCACAATTATTATTGTCAAGTTATATAGCCTGCTTTAAGATCTAATAACACACTATATTGTACTGTACTGTACTACAAGTTATAAATAACTCTTCATTATAATTAATCCATACTAAGTTGTGCCTAGATTTTAATGGCAAAATTCCAGCCACTACTTATAACTTTAATATTTGATATTTAAATATGGCCTGCCTTCATATCCAATATTATATACCGTTATTATTATTATTCAGTAGTTTTATTTTTATAACGTGCTTTCACTTCACTACCGAGCGCAGCTCTGTGCGCCTTGGGTATGTGCTGTGGTTTGCTGTGGTGCTCTTATGTTTACTGTATTGAAAGTGTTTTGCGTAGAATGTGTGCAGTACCCAGTAGTGCAATTTTCTGTATGTTATATATATTTGTAAGTCCTGGTGCTTTTGTTATGTATTTGTCTGAATATTTTTTTATTATACCTAAGGCACCTACTATGATAGGAATTGTTTCTGTTTTTAGATTCCACATTCGAGTTATCTCTATTTCCAGGTCTTTGTATTTTGAAAGTTTTTCCATTTCTTTTAGAGAAACGTTGTCATCTGCTGGTATTGAAACATCAATTAGAAGGCATTTTTTTCCTTCATGATCTTTGACAACTATATCTGGTCTATTTGCCTTACTTTCTCTATCTGTGTGTATTGGCATATCTATTATTATTATTATTATTATCATTATTATTATTATTATTATTATTATTATATTACAACCAGTTTCAATCTAGTAAACCTTCTCTTATAAACTGCCCAAATTTTATGCTGAAATATAGGATTGATCTTCATTATTAAAGATCATATTATTATTATTAACAGATAATTTAGAGAGTCTAAATGAAATATTTTAACAAAATCAACAATAATAATACTCCTAAATTATTACTACAATGTACTATAGGTTATAGTCAATTCTCTATTATAATTGAACTCAATCCTCAAATGCCACTAAAATTCAAGTAAAGCCCACAACTGTTATTTGTACATTATATACTAATGTATCCTATTTAAGGATCTAAATTTATATTGTAATTTGGTATATATTATATCTAATCTTAAACTAACATGGGAATCTATACCATATTATCTTAAAAGGATTTTACAAAATCCTTGCTGCTATTATTAAATTATATTAGTATGATCTGTTTATGGACTAACTATTATGGTATAATTCATTATAACACCTTGTCATATTTCAATTTTATTTAAACCAACGAAAAGTATGTCTTAAAATATGTGTACATTTCAGAGCATTATTTGTTAATTTATTTATCAATTTACCCTTAGAGAATAGTATGAAATAAAGCTCTAAAGTACAAAGCGAACAGTAATTTTACCCCTCTCATATGGAAAAGATCTCGTGACAATTGACCATTCTAACCAATATGGCTTATTTTGTTCTTTGAGTTCCCAGATGTATTTACTAAGACTAGTGCTTGCTATTTTCCTTCTATCTCTAAAGGTACTAAAATGATTAGATATTCATTTACATATTTGTCCTGAAGTGCATCCAAGGTATCTTCTAGTATCTGTTTGAGTCCTTTACTTACATTGATAAACTATATTTTTAACCTTCGCATTAGGTCCTTCAAATTTCAATCTTCTAGGGTTTACCTCAGTTACTGTAATTAAATTCCTACTATTACAAACATTATCACTATTATTAATAATATCGCCATTATTATTATTATTGCTATTTATATCATGGTTTAAATCCCTATTCACCCCTATTTCTTTAGATTTTAGTATTTTAAAATTATTGGCTGCAATTATTTGTGCTAAATTTATAGTATTTGAAAATCCAAATCTAATGATATGTGTATTAATAATTTTACCATAGTGTGAATTCTTTGGGAAATGTCTGCTTATCACCTCTCTAAACTTTGCAATCAAGTTACTTTTGATATTCCTCCCAAATGGGATTATGAACCAAACATTATCATCTTTATTATTATCATCAGAATTACTAATATCCTTCTTAAAATTTTTTAAATTACCTATGTTATGTTTGTGGAAACTTTTGGGTTTATTTCTCTTATTTTCATTGAGTTTATTCTTATTGTTATTACTGTCATCTGCCTTAACTTTGTTACTATCATTTTCAATATAGTAAACCTTGTCTTTATAACCAGCCTTATTTAATGCTGAATTATAGAAATGAGCTTCATTATTAAAAACCCTATTATTAGCAGATAATCTAGAGAGTCTTAATGAAATATTTTTAACTAAATTATCAATAATAGCTCTAGGATGGTTACTTGATTTATTTATATACTTTAGGTTAGTTAAAGGTTTATGATATGGTCTATATGTCTCGTTTTTAATATCTAATGTTAGATCTAAAAAATTTGCTACTGAGACATCATCTTCATAAACTATACCCATCCCCATTCTACTAAAAAATCTGGCCAGTCTACCCTTAATCCTCTGCAGTTCCTGGTTAGAGCAATTCCTAACATATAAAAGGCAGTCATCTCTAGATAGACCCCCACTAATCATAGGGAATTGATCATTTAATTCATAAAGAATAAATAAACCCACCATATCAGCTATTTGTGCTGAGTCTGAGCTTCCCATGGGGACATCGAAAGCATCTGGTGTATCCTTTCTTATCCATATTTTATCGTTAAAACTAAAAAAAGATTTTCTAGCAGCTGTTATTACTTTAAATTCTTCTCTAGTAAGTCCAGCCTTCTTATGGAAAAACCACATTGCCTTATTTAATATTATCGGATTAATCAATCTATAAAAATTAGCCATATCAAATTGAATAAATTTAGTGTTTTTTTTTTGTCCTCAATAGAGTTAAACCAACTTATTACTTGGTCCGTACTTGACCATAATTTTAACTTCAACTTAATTATTATTTTAGGTAAGTACTTAATAATGTTTTTACTTAATATTCCAATGTCTGATTTTGTTGGGCATATAAGTCTTAAAGATGGTTGTGTCCAAAAATTCACTTTATGATCCTTAAGAATGAATCTCGGTTCTTTTGGTACTAATGGTTCCGTCCTATCTGTCAGGTTGTATTTCTCCATTATTTCTTTAGTTTCCATATTAGCCTTCTTAAGTATACTTTTATTTACTGTCTTATAACTCTTCTCAATTTCTTTTTTCAGTAGTTCTTTGTAGTTCTGTTTCGTCAATTTATAGATGTTTCCTGTTTTGCCAGATTTCACCAGAATTTTGTCAGTATTCCTTATTTCCTTAATAATTCCTTCTATGTATTTCAGGCGTTGATTCATTCTTTAAACTTCAGTGTTGAATCTCTTTATTAAATGTATAATTTTGAAACTTTGGATATATAAACAAGGACAACGATCCTTAAGGAATCTAATTAAAGATTTTTTGAGGTGAAATCTTATGCTATATTGGTAACGATTACAGAGTTTACTTTGAAAAATTATATATATATATATATATATGCATATACACACACACACACACATATAGATATATACATGGACAGATGAATGTGTGTGCACATGCGTGTGTGGGTCTGAGTCTGCATGGGTAAGTTTGTATGCATGTGTATATGTGTACATGTTGTATGTGTACGTGCATGTGTGCATGCACATGTTCAAGTGCATGTGCATATGTGTGAAGGAAGGAAAGAAAGAAAGCAAGAAAGCAAGAGCTACCAGCTCCTTCTCACCTGGTGTTTCCATCGACCACCTCCAACAACAAATTAGTCCTCAAAGAATACACAGAATCAGGAGCAAAACTCATATTGATGCTCAGAAATTGGTACGGTTCCAAGACTCCTTCAGTAATGGTGACGTTTAAGTCTATTGGATCCTGTAGGTGAGAGAACAGAGAGACAGAGAATGTGAAAGAATAAGAGAGACGGCCTAGAATGTATTGGAAACCGTTTCAATATTCTAAAGACTTGTACACAGAACCAATCCACCTGGGACTGAGGTTGGGAATGGTCCTGGTTCAATAATGCAAACCTAACTATTTAAGAGATTTTTATCTGTTGTCGTTTACTTGTTTCAGTGATTGGACTGTGGCCATGCTGGGGCACCACTATGAAGAGTTTAGTCAAACACACAGACCCCAGAACTTAGTTCCCTTCCTTCCCAAGTTTGGTAATTATTCTGTCAGTCTCTTTTGCTGAACTATTATGGAGATGGCTGTGTGGTTAGTAGCTTGCTTACCAACCACATGGTTCTGGGTTCAGTCCCACTGTATGGCACCTTGGGCAAATGTCTTCTACTATAGCCTTGGGCCGACCAAAGCCTTGTGAGTGGATTTGGTAGACGGAAACTGAAAGAAGTCTGTTGTATATATATATATATATATATATATATATATATATATATATATATATGTGTGTGTGTGTGTGTGTGTGTGTGTGTACATGTTTGTGTGTCTGTGTCTGTCCCCACAACATCGCTTAACAACCGATGCTGATGTGTTTACGTCCCCATAACTTAGCGGTTCGGCAAAAAGAGACCGATAGATAAGTACTAGGCTTACAAAGAATAAGTCCTGGGGTCGATTTGCCCGACTAAAGGTGGTGCTCCAGCATGGCCACAGTCAAATGACTGAAACAAGTAAAAGAGTAAACCAACACCAGTTGTCAAGCAGTGGGAAACAAACACACAGACATGCACTCACAATTGACAGGCTTCCACATAGTTTCCGTCAATCAAATTCTTTTGCAAGGCATTGGTCAATCTAGAGCTTTATTAGAAGATACTTGCCAAAAAAGTCACAGAACAGGATTGAACCTTTCATAATTTTATCCAAGAAACCCCTACATTCTCTTTAATATATATTTATCATCCCTCAGCCTTTGTTCTTCTTTTGTTATATTCACCCTCACCCATTCCCCGCCTCTAGCCATCCCTCATTACCTACCAACATTCTCCTTTCTACTAGCCCTCCCCCCTCCAATTCAACCTGTGTTTTGAGGGCACACCCTGATACCTCAAAACCCCTATTTCATCTCTTTGTAGCCCCGTACAAGTGAAGGTGTATAACTCATAATTGAGTGAGCTCAATTCTCGGACCGTGCTGTGTGTTGTGTTCTTGAGCAAGATACTTTATTTCACTTTCTTTCAGTTCACTCAGCTGTAGAAATGAGCTGCGACATCACTGGCCCCTTTGCCTTTCCCAAGGATAATATTGGTGGCATGGAGAGGTGGGAGGCCAGTATGCATGGGTGACTGCTGGTGTTCCATAAACAACCTTGCCCAGACTTGTGCCTCAGAAGGTAACTTTCTAGGTGCAATCCCATGGTCTTTCATGAACGAAGGGGGTCTTTACTTTTTCAGCCCCATGCTAGTCACTCCCACATCTTTTCAATAATATTAGTTGTCGTATAGCTCCTCTACAGCTTCCATAGTTTAACCTCATACATATAACCTCTCATATATATGACCTCTCGTATAGCTCCTCTACAGCAACAAACCTATTCTGTTCTGGCCCCTGGAGCAACGTGAAATAAAGTGTCTTGCTCAAGAACACAACACACAAACCGGTCCAAGAATTTAGCTCACTACCTCATGAATCATACACCTTCACTTGTATGGGGCTAGAAAAGGGGCTCATCTCACACCATAAGCTGTTTCCCTCTCTACTGTAGCCCCACTCAATCAAAGGGAATTTTTGTCTTGTGAATTGTATGAGAATCTCACCAGTGCTGCTGCCATAACACAAAAATGTCCAGTATGTTCTGTAGAATGTTTAGTATTCGGAAGAGCATCCAACAGTAGAAACCATGCCAAAGTGGACATTGTCCTCAGATCCTCTTCAGATCTTGCCAAATCATCCAATCCATGCCAACATGGAAGATGGATATTAAAAAATGACGAGTTAGATCATCAGAAAAAGTTGGTTATTTTACGAAATTTCTTCAAATTTATGATTTCTAGGTTGTTTCCTGTCACTATACTGTCAGTAAAAATAATTGTTAATTGTGCATGTATCTTTATAAATTGTTCAACGTGGAAGATTTTTTTTGAAGTTTATGTCGTGTTGTTTATATATTGAAAGACACAAAAACACATACAGAAAAAACAAAAAATAAAATTTATATATTATATATATATACATATAGCCTCTTTCTGAAGTCTGTGTTGTGTTGACAGACTTGCACTTGAAATTCCAACATTTTTAATCAAAACTTGTAGTTACTATGGTGACAACACCACCTATCTATCTTTCACACACACACACACTCTCTCTCTCAACAATTTTTTTTCCTCTCCTAAAAATACATTGTGACAGACATTTTGATTCTTCCCCTTCCTCTAATAGGACAGACAGACAGATATATGGAGATTTGGTATTCTTTAATTAATATAAGAATTTCAAAATTTGACATGGTATCATAGCAAATATATGATTAAGATCTGCAATTCCTAATCATGTTGTTTTGGGTTCATGCCTGATGCATGGTACCATGGGAAAAAGTCTTCTACTCTAACTTCAGGCTGAGTGAAACCAAAATGCTTTAATATCTATATTTCAATGTTTATATGGGCCAGACAGGATTTGTCAAGATTTTCCACAACCAGACGTCCTTCTTGTCACCAGCTTTGACTGGTTTCCAAATACGGTTACATTCCCCCAAACTCAGACACGTTTTTATGGAGAATTGTAAATAAAGGATTCTGTGTGACAGTGATGTTTAAATACAACCATCATGTGACACTGAGACAATGGAACACATTCCGTTGCAAAAATGTTTGCCTTTTGCACTCAGAATCGTTGAAGCAGGGATTAAACTCGCTGCATCAGTTGTTAGCTGTTGAGACACTAATCCTTCAAAACTTCCTGGCTACCTGAAATTCACCAACAGTACACCTGATGCCCCACCACCCCCGTTTCATCTTCTTGTTCTTGTTGTTCTTCTCCTTTAAAGACTTATTCACTGTTCACTTCCTCTGCATATTCTATGTACTGTTCGTGCAGTTTTGTTAACATTTTTTGATGAGTTGTAGAGCACCCAAGCACTGTATACAAAAAGTTCATCATTATTATTATTATTATTATTATCATTAAAGTAGTGAGATGGCAGAATCGTTAGCACGCCAGGCGAAACGCTTAGCAGGATTTCATCTGCTGCAATGTTCTGAGTTCAAATTCCACCGAGGTCGATTTTGCCTTTCATCCTTTTGCAGTTGATAAATTAAGTACCAGTGAAACATTGGGATCAAACTAATCAACTAGTCCCCTACCCACAAATTTCAGGCCTTGTATCTATAGTAGAAAGGATTATTATTATTCTTCTTTTTAATCTTTTTACTTGTTTCAGTCATTTGACTGCGGCCATGCTGTAGCACCGCCTTTAGTCGAGCAAATCGACCCCGAGACTTATTCTTTGTAAGCCTAGTACTTATTCTATTGATGCCTTTTGCCGAACCGCTCAGTGACGGGGACATAAACACACCAGTATCGGCTGTTAAGCAATGCTAGGGGGACAAACACAGACACACAAACATACAGACACACACATATATATAATCATATATATGACGGGCTTCTTTCAGTTTTCATCTACCAAATCCACTCACAAGGCTTTGGTCGGCCCGAGACCATAGTAGAAGACACTTGCCTAAGGTGCCACACAGTGGGACTGAACCCAGAACCATGTGGTTGGTAAGCAAGCTACTTACCAAACAGCCACTCCTGCACCTATGATTATTATTATTATTATTATTATTATTATAATTTCAGGGGAGGGATGAGTTGATTACATCAACCTCAGTGTCCAACTGGTACTCATTTTATTGACCTCAAAAGGGTGAAAGGCAAGGTTGACCTCAATTCCACTGAGGTCAACTTTGCCTTTCATCTTTTTGGAGTCGATAAATTAAGTACCAGTTGAACACTGGGGTTGATGTAATCAAGTTACTCCTCCCCTGAAATTGCTGACCTTCTGCCAAAATTTGAAACCAGAAGACTTGTTGAGGCAAGTGAACTCGAACTAAATTCAACGACTGGCACCCGTGCCAACGTAGTCTCCTTCATTGGACACGTAACTCAGCATGCGAAGACTTATTGGGGCAAGCGAAAGCGAAATCGGGATGGCACCTGTGCCCAGCGTCGCCTTCCTGGCACTTGTGCCCACGGCATGTGTAAGGATTTTCAAGCGAGATCGTTGCCAGTGCCCCTGGACTGGCTCTTGTGTGGGTGGCACATAAAATACACCATTTTGAGCATGGCCGTTGCCAGTACCACCTGACTGGCCTTCGTGCGGGTGACACGTAAAAGCACCCACTACACTCTCTGAATGGTTGGCGTTAGGAAGGGCATCCAGCTGTAGAAACTCTGCCAAATTAGATTGGAGCCTGGTGTAGCCATCCAGTTTCACCAGTCCTCAGTCAAATCGTCCAACCCATGCTAGCATGGAAAGCGGACGTTAAACAATGATGATTATTATTATTATTATTATGCACACACACACACTCATATACATACATACAAAAGGCTTCTTTCAGTTTCCACCTCTCAAATTCACACACAAGGCTTTGGTTAGTAGTTTTATTCTTTTACTTGTTTCAGTCATTAAACTGTGGCCATGCTGGGGCACCACCTTGAATTTTTAGCTGAATGATTCCACCCCAGAACTCATTCTTTTTTTTAAGCCAGGTACTTATTCTACCAGTCTCTTTTGCCAGACCACTAAGTTACAAGAACACAAACACACCAACACCGGTTGTCATGTGGTGATGGAGAGACAAAGACACACATAAATACATACATACACATAAATATATATATGACAGGCTTCTTTCAGTTTCCCTCTACCAAATCTACTCACAAGGCTATCGTAAAAGGTGCTATGCTGTGGGAATGAACCCGGAACCATGTAGTTGGGAAGCAAGCTCCTTACTTCCTGGGGCTACGGTAGAACGATAGAGTCATGAAGGGATTGAAGTGGATGATGCAAAGACAGATGAACTGAAGGAGAGTCACATGACTGGATTGGGAAACGGACGCACAGACAGACAGACAGACCGACAGACAGACAGGCCAAACAGACATGCAGACAAACCAGCAGGCAGACATGCAGGCAAACAGACAGGCTGACAGACAGAAATAGTTAAGAACAGAAAAAGCAGCTTCACCGTTTCTGGTTCTGGGATTTGTGTAATGTGGAATTCAGCTGGCACCGGTGACCTGTTTTGAAGACACAACTCTTTTAATACACAGTTTCCAAGACAGACAAGACCAAAGTCGATGCTGGAATTTTCAATGACAACTTCAGGACCCTGTCAATAAAAGATGCATCAACAATTAACCTTTGTGGCTACCCCTATATCCTATTATATGCTAGAGTTAACTGTCATCAACAAGGCAGTTGCCCCAGAGTAGATTAAATTCTCAATAGTACAATAATACTTACAAAGGGTGGGGAAGGGCTCATCAAGGATTTCAAGTCCTGCTTCACCTTATTCTAATTTATGACCAAGTTCCAACCCAAGCCAGAGCAACAAAATTCACCCACCCGAGGTCCTGGATACGTTCCTGGCTAGTGTCTGCAATCAAGCTGTCGATGTAAATGTGACATTTTTCTCTTCTTTCATTACCATGATGTGAGTTCCAGAAGAATAATTCAGCTCAGGATGGCACACACAATGATATGACAGTCACAGCTGTCTTTGCCTGATCTTCTCACTAACTTTTGACAGGCTTCGATAAAGGCATTCATGTGTCATATTTTGCTGCTATTTCCCATTTAGGACCATTCATAGCATCCTTGCGTAGCATTTATTTAGCCCAGTTGATAATTTCTTTGCCAATGTCCATGCTTCCCTGCCATATAATAGCACTGATTCACCAGTTGCAATGAACAGCTTGATTTTAGTTTGCCAGGGTAATTTGGAATTCCAGACTTTCTTTAGTTTGTGACATGCTGTCCATGCTTGTGCCCTCCTGAACTTGAAGTCTGCTTCCAGACTGCTCCCCCAACCACCTAAGTACTTGAAGTCTTTAGCAACACTCAATTGGGAACCACTCACAGCAAAAATAGCTTAGTATCACTTGCTTGGTTATTTAGTAGAAATAACTTTGTGATTATCAATCTGTTTTTTGAAACATAAATTAATATTAAAAGTGGTGAGTTATTAGTGAACCAAATCTTGTAGGGCTCAGGTAATTTAAGGTTAAAACTGTGTAAGTACCAGACTTACACAAAACAAATAAAGGCTGGGCTGGGTTGATATGAAGAGGGATGGGATGGGAGGGGCGAATGGTGTAGGAAGTTTGCTGACCCTTTTCTCTAATCACTAGGGCACAGGTCTTTACTATGGCAATATAAGCAGAGAGGTATAACAAGAGAGGGAAATGGAAGAGAGGGGGGACAGAGAGAGGAGGGGAGAGGGAAGGAGAATGGGAATAGGGGGAGGGGAGAGAGGGGTAGAAGGGGAAAGGGGGAGAGAGAAGCATAGAGGAGAGGGAGAGAGGGAAGGAAGGAGACAGAGGGAGGAAATAAGAGAGAAAGAGGGGAGAAAGAAAGAGGGTGGGAGAGGGCAAGAAAGAGGGAGGGGAAAGAAAGAAAGGAAGAAAGAGATACAGAAAGAGAAGGAGAGGGAGAAAGAGAGACAGACAGAGGGAGAGAAAGAGAGGGTGAATAAGAGATATTTACCTTGAAAGATGCCTGGAGATTGTAATAAATAGGTTCCTCCTGGTATTCAAGGTAACATTTTAAGTGCATGTTGATCACTCCAGGTTTAAAGCCAGTAAGGCACAGTTGACAGTCTTCAGTGTTTCCAGGTACTACAAAAGAGAGAAAAGGCAAAATACATCATTCTGATTGTCAGTACAAAAACATAGCAATTACCCTTTCAATACCAGCCCGTCTGAAACTACCCTTTGTTCTGAGATACAAACTCCCTATTTTAAAATGGCCTAAATTTATACTTTCCAACAGAACTTCATGTTGGTTTATAGTTCAAATCCTAGTTTAATAAGGACAAAGTTATTTTACGGAGTTGTACTTGCATAGCAAGTGACTTGATCTGAGATCGTGTGCTGAAACAAAAGCAATTGCACTGTGGATGGTGTTTATAAGCCATTTAAAAACACACAAAAACCGTTAGATTCACTTCAACATTGAAATTTAATTTATCAAAATATTTTCATCGCTTTCAAACTGTGACCTGTTCCCCTCCCCTCCATATGCAGCACAGAATTTTGTCAGTGAACAGGTCGCAGTTTCAGAGACACGAAAATATTTTGACAAATTATATTTAAATGTTGCAGTGAATCTAATGGTTTTTATGTGTTTTTAAATGGTTTATAAACACCTTTCATGCTGCAATTGTTTTTAAAGTTATTTTACTAAATTATTTATTGTTTTTCAAAATTAAATGAAACGAAGGTAGAGTGTTTGAACAAAAATATGGTAACAAAATGGTCAGCTGTTTACATACCAACCTGCCTGAAATTGCACTCATTCTATGATACAAGCTTCAAGGTTTAAAGTGTCCTAAATTAAAACATCTATCAGAAGTTCATGTTAATTTATATTCCAAATGCCAGCTTAATAACGATAGTTATTTTACTAAATTCTTCATTATTTTCAGAAGTAATTGAAATAAAGGAAGCAGCTCCCAATAAAAACAAAATTACACCGACTGTGACTATTCATCCAACCCATGCCAGCATTAAAAGCAGATGTAAAATGACAATGAGCATGATGATGATGATATCAGCTTAAGGTAAGGATTGAATTTACCGACTACTCCTTCTGTTGGCTCCATTTTGACAACAAATAAATCAGAGTCTTCACATTGCCAATGAAAGCTAATTTCATTGGCACTGTTGTTGGTGAGCTGGAATTATGAGAAAAACATTGAAATATTAAAATAATATCCTACATATTGTCTGAAAGAAGAAAATTACCAACAACAATCCATCCATCCTCCCATCTTCTCCACCCAAAATTCCTGGGAGAGGTGAGTATATATACATATATATATATATATACATTTCTTTCGTCACACTTCTGTGACCTCATCAGTGGTCCTTTGTTTCTTATGTGTGTCTCACCTTGCTAACTATCAGCCATTTTGTATTCCTATTGTATGTGTCTACGCATGCGTGTCCTTCAATGTGTCTGTGTCTTTTGTAAGTGCATGTGTGTATGGGGAGTGTCTGTATCACCTATATTCTCTGTTAATACGTGTTCGTTTGTATTTGTTTTTATTTATTTATTTGTTCACGTGTGTGTGTTTTTTTTTGTGTTTAATAAAATTTTGTTAACGTATGTAGTATTTAATTCCATTTGTTTATCTATGTATTGTATTATACTTTGTTCATATTATTATTGGTTTATGGGTAACATGTTGTCACATGCTGTGGTTTGTGGTTTGTTAGTGGTGTGTGTTAGTGTTCCATTCTAGTTTCCTATTCAGGCTAGGTTTCTCTTCTATTATGTGTGTAGCTTCAGTAATTTGTCTAAGTGCTGCATCACTGCTATGTGTAGATAAGATTTTAATTACTATGTTGTTGATTGAGCCTCTATGTTCTTGCTCAGCGTGCTGGTACAGAACTGATGAGTTCTTCCCTTCCTTAAGTTCCCTCCAATGTTCGTTTGCCTGCTCCCCTATGCTCCTTGCTGTTTCGCCTACATATGTCATTGTCTTATTTCTGCATCGTCCCTCTGTACATCTTATACTATAGACCACATTTCTGGTTTTGCAGTTCGTTTGTGGGCTAAATCTACATACGATACAGTTCCTATCAGTGCAGGGGGTTCTACTGATAAGGGATTTAATAGGGTTGCCTGGCCTTTCAACAACTTTAATTCTTAGCTTAAGTTTGTCTAGGGCCCTTCTAAAGTGGTACGCCAGTTCGCCTGTAGGGGTGGTGTCGACGAACATGACGCTCTGGTACTTGTGGCTATCGTACCATGAGCTTGCCTTCCCTATTTTCTTCTTAGTCCTTTCTATGGTGTTCCATGATTTGCTCCTATAGAGTGGGCAAATCCCATTCCTATCGTTGCGTTTGATTGTTTCAAACTTCTTCATAGCTCCTTTGTATACCCTGATCCTTTCTTTATGGCTGTAACCTGAGAACTGCATGCGGTGGACGAAATGTTGTATATGTCTCTTTAATTCTGTAGGGTCGCACATGCAGGAGACATTTCGCATTACTCTGACGAGGTCTGCCATCAATATGTTGAATTTGGCATTGTCCGCAATAGCCGAGTTCCGGTGGATCAGGTATTTGGAGGCCATAGGTTTTGTATAGTGTGAATGGAGGATTCTGGTTTTATTGTTCTTAGTTTCTAGCCAGAGTTCAGTATCTAATACAGGTAATCTATGGTTAGGGTGTTTAGTAGGGTAGTCTATCGTAACTTTAATACTCTGGTGGATGGAGTTAGCTATTTGCTGGATGCTCTCCATAGTCTTAGTTTCTATTTCTATTTCAGGGGTACTCTCTTGTGGGGGTGTCTTTACCACTAAGTTGATATCATCGACATATCGAGAGTACACATTCACGAGTATGGAGTTCTGTGTCAGGCGTTCCTGATCGATATAAACGTATCTATCAAGACTTACCAAAAACTGAGCAAGTATAAAGATGTTGAAATAGAAATTAGCAAAATGTGGAACCCGAAGACTAAAACAATACCTATTGTCATAGGTGCCCTGGGAATGACAACGAAACGTGCTGATTACTACCTAGCTCAGATACCAGGAAACCCCAAAATGGCTGAAGTTCAAAAGATAGTGCTCATGGGAACTGCCCATATCCTACGTAAAATACTGTCTATGTGGTCTCAAATTTTAAAACAAACACATAATTTTCTTATGGTTTCTTAAACATTCTCTAGAACAACACTATGTACAAATCCAAATATATGGTACCCTAGGCATAACACCTACATGAACTTCTAACTTGTTGTCTCTTGAGGTCTCTGGGTGAGACTTGGATCTAACTTGTACAAATGCAAAACAAAAGTGAAACATAAAATAATAATAATAATAATGACCTCTGCCGATCAAAGTCACAACCCACAACTAAGTCTTAAGTGTATATATATATGGGCAACACACACACACACTAAATTAAAAAAATGTTAGTAAGTAAAAGTGTTTTAAAAAAGATTGGTAAATTTTCAGATTAACACCGGCACGATTTTCACTACACTGTTAGAGTTAGGGTTTTATGGTCAGGGTTAGGGTTAGGTAGGTAATCGTGCGGGTGTTAATCTCAAGATTTACGAAAAGATTTTCCAAAAAAATCACAGTTTGTAGGGAATAAATGTTTGTCGATCGTATTTGAAAAAGATGTGTGGCTATTTTTTTTTTGTTATTATCATGGTGAAGGACGAGTTAGAAATAACTTACAATTCCCGCCAATTAGAATGAGGTATGTATGTATATATGAATGTAGTATGAAAATGAAACCATTAAAGTGAAACTAACTGTCATTACACTATCAAAATGTGATTGTTTCAGTTTTGATACTGAAATAGTTTTCTTTTACTCTCAGTGTTTCTCCTTCCTTTCTTTTTGTATTTGTTGTTGGATTGTTCGTAAAGGTTCATAAGAGAAAGTAGGAGTTGAAAGGATTTGTAAAGGTAGTAGAAAGAGGAAATTAGATTTTATTAGGGGGGAAAATGTTTATTTGTGTAGTTTTATGGATTTTATTCGTTATTAGGAGTTATTTTGAGTGAAAAAATGATGCAGTGACCTAACTAATTGTATTTAGAATATTAATTACGATTCTTTAATTCAAGAAATTTGGAATTGTGTAAATGTATGAATTTTAAACACACACACAGAGGAAATCTGCCTTTTATAGATAAGATTGCTATGTGGATAAAAATAAACCTTTTCTATAATGTTATTCAATGAAGCCACCTTCAGCTTCAACAACTGCTTCTATACGAGATCTAAATCATCTCCATGCTCGAATCAGGTGGGCCTGGTTCAGTTTGGACATTACTCTGACTATGGCAGCTTTCAAAGAATCTTTGGTGTTATGGGCGTGTTCATTGACCCCTCTCTCAACAATGCTCCACATGTAGTAGTCTGATGGATTGAGATCTGGGGAATTAGGAGGCCAAATGTTAGGGGTTATGTGATCATGAAAATTTTCAACAATCCATTTCTGTGTTATTAGAGCCATGCATGATAGTGCAGAGTCTTAGTGAAACAAATATGGCTTTCTATTGCATACACTGTCTATCCAGGGCTTAACAATTGTTTCCGGGACCTCAATGTAGGCGACAGAGTTAACTCTAAGGCCTTGTGGAAAGAAGTAAGGAGGCATCACATGTCCTTCATTGCTGACAACCGCTAAAACCATGACAGTTGCAAGAAATTTTGTGTGCATAACACTTGGGACTTCAGAAGGGTCTGCACATAATCATTTGTCATTTCTTCTGTTAACTTTTTGATCTTGATCGAAGTTTTCTCATTTGAGAAAAACCAATTCAAATCTTCACCTGCTGGATTTTTCAACTTGTTTAAGAGCCTTTTAGATCTGATGTAGTGATTTTCTTTTGCTTTTTCTGACAAATTGACCTTTCCTCATCATATAAAACATATCTGATGTCTTTGTGGACAACATTGCTGACTGCTTCTTATGACACATGGAGATCTTTTGCAATTGGCCTCATGGATTTTCTGGGATTGTAATCGATGACCTGTTGAACTTGCTGGATAAATTCAGTTGTTCTGATGTTTTCAGAGCATTTAGAATGCTTTTTATGCTCTGATACTGGTGATACGTTTCCATCTTCAGTCTCTGGCTCCTTACAAACTTTTAAAAATTGAAATATTTCTAAATCGCTATGCTCAGCCTTTATAACCACAATAACAGAATGCCTCTTCATTTCTTGAGTAAGATGAGGATCTGCCATTATTATTTTCTGAAACAAAGATTATACAGAGTTAGCAAAAAATGCTGCAATGGCTCCAAAAAGGTATGTCCTCAAATAACTTACACACCCTGTATACAGAGAAGGGGGGAAGCAGGGGAGGGAAAGTAGAGAGGGAAAAGGAGAGAGGTAGGAGAGAAAACAAAGAGCAAGAGAGAGAGAGAGAGAGAGAGAGAGAGAGAGAGAGAGTAAGAGAGATGTTCCAACTGACCTGAACTTGCCTATGTTTAGTTGACCCAATCAGTATGGGTTCATGGATGAAGAGGGCATACGGTTGGATGAGCACAGCAAAAGGTACACATTTCCCTTTCATTGCAATCATTAAATCTGCTGCTTCTCCAAGTAAAGTTGATGACACTGGAATAATATACCAAAGAGAGTTACTGTCATCTAGAGGTAATATTAGGGAAAAAATTCCAAATTTACAGGGAAAAATTCAATTTAATTTATCAAAATTAAATTAAATTTCACAATATATAATATATAAAATATATAATTTAGAGAAAAAAACACAATTATTTAATTCCTCCAAGAAAATCCACAATCACATATTTTACTATTTTAATATTTATTACTTTGTACTTTTTTGATTTTTATTATAGATCTTTTTAGTGTATTAAATTTTTATATATGTGATTGTTGATTTTCATGGATGAATTCAATAATTGTTTTTTTTTTCTTTAAATTATATATATATATATATATATATATATATATATATATATATATATATTAATATATAGGCATGCCTCACGCTGCATCATTAATTGGTTCCAGGAGACATGACTTAAGTTGAATTTACTTGTCTCTAGGCTAAACCGATAATAACCATTCCCAGTTCTGTACTTTATTTATGAATGCATTTTCAATAATACACGGTTAACAAAAACTTATTTTAAGCTTACAAACAAATAATTTTTATTTTTTAATACAGTAAAAAAAAATGTAATCTAAATTTATGAATACAATTTGTTAGTGTTTGCTGTACATCGTGGATGCTTTATTTATGAATGCGGTTTGCAATAAAATACGGTAAAATAAAAGCCTTTTTTAAGCTTAAAAAACAAATTCAGTAATTATTATTATTTCACAAAAGTGAAAAAAACTTAATTATTTTAAATTTACCAATACGTACATACAATTTGGTGATTTAGTGATTTCATGATTTTGTTCACTAAGCTACACTACTTTATGGTGTGTATCTTAACATTTACTGTACGTATTTTAACATGATTTTATTCTTATTTATTGTACAGTAACACAATTTTATGTGCTTTTAACAGTTTTCTAGTGATTTTACGATTCCAATGTAAAGTTGAGTTAAATGACTTAACTTGATTTTTATTTTTCCATATATTATTTTTGAAAACTGATGTATTATCAAGAATGACTTAAATCAAAACGACTTAAGCCAAGGTATGTATATATATATATATATATATATATATATATATATATATATATATATACACACACACACTTATGTATTCATTTGCAAGATTCTTGATGTGAACTCGTGTGTTGAAACAGTTATTGTTGTATTTGGGGATGGTGACGTTGCCAGTTTAGCCAATGAAAACACACGTACCATATATTTGGTGTTAATTTGCTTCAGCTTTATTTCATATTAATTGTATTTGTATTAATATGAAATAAAGGTGAAGCAAGTGAACACCAAATATACGGTGCATGTGTTTTCATTGGCTAAATTGGCAACATGACAGTCCCCAAATACAACAATATATATATACAAATATTCTACAATTATAATCAGGGGTCAGTTAATTGCTTCACCACACACCAAATTTAGAAATAGGCATCAAAATGCCTTTTCTGCTACCATAAAGATCTCCCAGACAGTAACACATTTTTTTATGTAGGCAAAAAGAAAAAATAACGAATCCACACCACTCAGATTAGCTATATACTTTAATCTCGAAACACATATGTATATTTGCCAAATAGATCCTGGCGAGCATTGACAACAGGTTGTAGATTAGGGGCTTGAACCCTAGTGCAGTTAGTAAACCTTGTCATTTTGGCCTTTCAATAGCTTAATACTGATAGGGGTCGCATACTCCTCCTGTAGATTGTATTTCCTCATTAGCAGAGACAGGATCTCTTATGGTGAAGCAGAAATTGTGTGGACCCAATGAATCTGTTGAAGCTGGCATCCACAATTCAAGGCTGGGATTTTTTACCGTTGTAGTTTATTTATTCAAGGTAAGTTTTGTCCAGGACTGTTTATTTTTATATTCACAGGTAACCTTCATACCTGAAGGCCTTTTCCCTATCCGCCACCTGGGTACACAGTAGATGGAAGCTTTCACCAGGGGCTGTCAGAAGATGGCTCGACTCAGTCCTCCCCACCAACTGCCTTAGGGGCCCCCCTCCAGATTTTCTGTAAGAGTTTACTCTCTTAACCTTTCACACACTCGTGCGTATAAACAGAAAGCATCTCTACACTATATGATATGTCTAACTTGTATGCTAGAAAATATGGTATTCATCTGACCCATGCTAACATAAAAAAACAGACTGCAAACGAAAAAACAAAGTAACATACTCCGTTTCTGGAGTTCCCTCTCAATATTTTTCAGGAGTTGAACAGAGTGTCGGCGCTCAGAGAAAATAACGCTCTCGCTCAGAAAATCTTTGTGATTTGGTGGCTCTTCAAGTATCATATGCCAGACACAGTCGAAGGAACCAACCTGTTAATAAACATAATTCAAAGGAATAGAGTACTTGCTTGCTCACAGAAATTACTCAGAGACGCCATCTGCATAAAAAAATAACAGTTAAGTTATAATTAACTTCTTTGCTTTTTTTTTGTTTTAACTGGTACTAGACAGCTTAAAATGTGTGCCCACCTCTGCTGTCTTCGATAGTTTCTTTACATTTTTTTTTTCCTTCTGA
>NC_142954.1:16338946-16411446 GCF_046866305.1 Octopus bimaculoides | reverse complement strand
TTACAACATACACAGAACCCCCCCAAAAAGTGGTGACCGCGCTATACTGTGGTACACCCCACCATTCTCACTTAGCTAAATCTTTCTTCGAAATACTTGACTCTAACTTCCCCCGACAACATAAATACCATTCTATATTTAACAGATCCACTTTGAAATTGTCTTATTCAACCACGCCTAGCTTAGATTCTATTGTAGCAACTTCTAATAAACATAAACTCTCACTCTATTATCAAAACTCACACAACTATAACTATGGTAATACTAGCACTCAGCGCATGCATACACCCAACATAGACATTCATATACGTACATCTAACACTGACACTCGTACACTTGAACACGACCATAATAGATCCCAGCCCACTAATATACCCGGAAATAATACTACTATTTCCTATAATAATAACAATGGAGGGAATAATAACTATAACAGTAATGATTTCATTGATCTAGATTCTTCTACATCCTCACACAACATATCCTCCAACAACGCGGCCTCATCCACCACAGAACACAACCCCCAAGTTTCATCTATTTGTAACTGTCGCTTCGGGACAATCTTCCCGCTACAAACGCATTGCGTATGAGTTATGTAACCAATCTGCTACGTAGAGTTATGTAACCAATCTGCTACATAACTCTACAGCTGCATACATAGGTTCAACTAAAGATTTCAAGCAACGCTATGCAGCCCACCTTCACTCTTTTAGATACGCCAAACACAGCAAATCTACAACACTAGCCAACCACATTCACCACCTCAAAAACACAAATACCCAGTATACTTTAAAATGGTCCATTCTGGACTCTGGAATTCCATACCAGGGCTAGCGCTGGTATACACTTTCATCCTCCGCAAAAAATTCCAAATTTTATTTAATTTGCTTGTGGGAAGGACTGTTCCAACGAAGTCACGTATTGTCCTTTCCTTCGAAACGTGGAGTAGATGGAGCAGGGACAACTGAAGGGTAATATTCTTTATGTTGCATGTCTCGTTCCTCTGTTTGTTTTTTTCGTTGTTCGAAAAAAAAGTTTGTTTTCTGTCCTTGTCTTTATGTTTTCATTTCTCATTGTGTTTAACATTTTTTGTGATGTCCTGTACCCATATATGCTTGTATGTATACATATAGATGTAGGTATGTACATATATGTATGGATATATGCATATATGTATATATTATTTACGCTATTATATATTTTCATTTTTCATTTTATCTAGTTTCAGCTCATGAGCTGTGGCCATGCTGGGGCACCGCCATTTATATATATATATATATATATCCCTCTCTCACTCTCTGGGAGAAAGGCACAAGCACATGCAGACATATACACACACGGCAGTAACTTCTGCCTACCAAATTCAATCACAAGGCATATATATATATATATATATATATATATATATATATATATATATATATATATATATGCTGGTATTGGAAGATGTGAGTTCTAATTCCATGGGCAGCTTTCAACTTTTCCTATCCAAAGTTTTTTTTTTTTAACACAATATGAGGTGGTACCCAAAAGTAACCGGAAATGTTCTTTTGGGGCAAGCCAGTTGTAGTTCAGACTTCTGCCACTAGGAGCCACTCTGCTGGCATCACTCTGATGTCATGCTGTCACGTGGTGCATCATTATTGTGCATCATTATTGTGCAGTGCTTCTCCCAGTTTGTCAGTTTTTGTGATGGCTGAAATGAAGGAACAGCATGCTTCTGTGAAATTCTGTTTTTTCTCTTGAGGAAACAATTGTAATTCTGCCGTGAGCAAAACACAAGTTTTACGAGCGGTTTCCATACTTTAGGATGGTCACTTATTGCTTGTGGACCAACCTAGTTCAGAGCGACCGTCGACCTCCCGAACAAATAAAAGCATCATGAAAATTCATGAACTGGTCTTGGAGGACCATCATCGAAGAATTGATGAACATGTTGATATGACTGGTATGTTCTGGAGCTCCTGCCAACGAATTTTGTGCGAGGAACTGCGAATGAAAAGAGTTGCATCAAAATTTGTGCCTCACTTGTTGACGAAAGATCAAAAACAGTCACAACTGAAAGAGTAGTTGGAAGTTGGTCTAGACCTTGTTTTGAAGGCCATGGCTGGTGATGAAAGCTGGTGCAATGGCTATGGCCTATAAATGAAGCAGCAATCAAGTCAATGGAAGCATTCAATAGTACCACACCCCAAAATCCTGTGTCAGGTGAAGTCCAATGTCAAGACGAAGCTGATTTGTTTCATGGATGCAAAAGGAATTGAACACACAGAATTTGTTCCTCCTGGTCAAACTGTTAACCAGATATTTTACTTGGCAGTTCTGAAATGTTTGCGAGGCACTGTGAGACGAAAATGCCCCGACCTGTGACAAAGTGAAGAGTGGTGGTTCCTTAAAGAAAAACATCCAGCTGTGGAAGAAGCAAAGAAAAAGTGACAGAGGTGTTAAAAGTTATCACTTCACAAGAGTTCCAGCATTGCTTCAAATGGTGGGAAACACATGTGGACCGATGCCTTGCCTCAAATGGAGAATACTTTGAAGATGATGAAAGGGCAAACATATAGAAATAAGTAAATAAAATAATATTGCAAAATTCTAGTTTCTTTTGGGTAACCCCCCCTCCTACTTACCTGATGTTATTTATAGTTTTACTTGCTTTAAGTTTCACTGTTCCAAAATAGAATTTTATATATATATGTATGTATATAGATGTATATATGTATATGCATATATGTATATGTACGTATGTATAGATATTCATATACGTATATACCATAAATCCCAAATTTTATTTTGGTACTTATGGGAGCAACTGTCTTTGAAGACTGATATTGTTGTTCAATGCTCGAAGTCAGGAGTAGATAGCCGACAACGGATGAAGGGTCGTTCTTTGTGTTACTTGTCCTGTTTTCCATTTGTTTCTCTCGTTGTTTGTGTATTGAACTCATTTGTTTCCGTATTTCATGTTTATTGTTGGTGACGTCCTGTACCCATATATGCATATGTCATCATCATCATCATCATCATCGTTTAATGTCCGCTTTCCATGCTAGCATGGGTTGGACGATTTGACTGAGGACTGGCAAGCCAGAAGGCTGCACCAGGCTCCAGTCTGATCTGGCACAGTTTCTACAGCTGGATGCCCTTCCTAACGCCGACCACTCCGAGAGTGTAGTGGGTGATTTTACGTGCCACCGGCACGAAGGCCAGTCACACGGTACTGGCAACGTCCACACTCAAAAAGGTGTTTTTTACGTGCCACCTGCATGGGAGCCAGTCCATCGGCACTGGCAACGACCTTGCTCGAATGATTTTCTAACGCGCCACCAGCACAAGTGCTAGAAAGTGACGCTGGTAACGATTACGCTCAAATAGTGCTATTTACGGGCCACTGGCACAGAAGCCAGACAGCTGCTCTGGCAATGAACACGCTCGGACAGTGCTGTTAATGCTCCATTGGTGCAGGTGCCAGTCATAGAGTATGGTTCAATTACGATTTCACTTGCTCCAACAGGTCTTCGCAAGCAGAGTTTAGTGTCCAATGAAGGAGAGGTTGGCATGGGTGCCAGTCGTTGGATTTGGTTCGATTTCGATTTCAGATTTCAAATTTCAAGTGTGTATATATATATATATATATATATATATATATATATATATATATATATGTATATATATATATATATATATATATACAAGGTGGTATGGAAAAGTCCCTGGACTACAATTCTATATTTAAGAGATGAGGAATTCTGTACATTATTTACATTTGACGGATATTTGTCCTCATATTGTTTGTTGTTAACACACCGTTTCGGCTGATATACCCTCCAGCCTTCATCAGGTGTCTTGGGGAAATTTCAAACCTGGGTTCTCATTCCTAAGGTATTTTTTGTTGTTGTTATCATTATTATTATTATTATTATTATTGTTATTATTATTATTATTCAGGTCACTGAATTACAATAACATCAAAAAGTACCTCAGGAATGAGAAACCCAGATTCGAAATTTCCCCAAGACACCTGATGAAGGCTGGGGGTATATCAGCCGAAACGTTGAGTTAACAACAAACAAGATGAGGACAAATATCCGTCAAATGTAAATAATGTCCCTGGACTAGTACTGTAGTGCACCAACTGATGGCAACACATGGTTGCATGCTCAGTGAGACCTAGCAGTGACTTTCATGAAGCAGTGTGCCAAGTAAAATCCTGAAAATTGCAGTTTTTTTAACGATATAAGTCAATATATGCTTTCTTGAGACAAATACTGCAGTTTTAACAGTATATCTGCATCAAGTATGATATACAGAATGCTATTTTGAACTAATACAGCTTTTGTCACAAATAATGAAAAAAGAAAAGGAATTAATTTTAAAAAAAGCAAGAAAGATAAGCTTCTATTTGTACCAGCAAATCTCATGATCCATGTGTTAGTTGTACAATACTCACGTGCAGTTCTTTATTGTAATTATTTTCTGCTCAAATGAGAAAACATTTGTGTCTCTGAACCTGATAAGATGATGGGCCAAACTATCATAGCTTTCATTTGGTAGTGGCTTAGAACAGAGACCTTCATGCTCCACTAACATTACTTTGGCTTTCTGACAATGGCCTATAATAATAATAATAATAATAATAATAATAATAATAATAATAATAATAATAATAATAACAATAACAAGAGCACTCAAAGAGCGCAAACCTCCACCAAGGCAACATTAACGTCCTCTCAGCGATTAGCAGGAGATGATTTTTAAAATGAGAATATCTGAAATAAACTCGACTGCTCTCACAAATGAGAATATGAAAAATGAACCTGACCACTCTAAAAAATTAAATAAAAAAACAGGAAAAATAATTGAGGATCCTTGTCTGGTACTGCATTGATCCCAAAATCTAATCAGTTTGTGCCAGTCACGAGGCCAAACATCCCTGAAAGTTTCATCCAAATCCATCCAGCGGTTCTTGAGATATCTCGTCCATGAACAAACAAACAAACAAACATGACTGAAAACAATGCCTCTGCCTTCGCTGAGGCAGGGAGTAATATCATAATAATAATAATAATAATAATAATAATAATAATAATAATAAAATAAAGGACTGGTAACTCAGCAGAAATGTAATAGATAGAGGGGTGAGTTCTTAACTTTTGTATACGATTGACACAATCCGTCACTAAGGTAAATATAGCGGACGTAATCCATCACTATGGCCAACTTAATGACAAAAAGCGCAACTTGAAAGTAACTTATTTATTTTCGCTTTGAACGATATATTTCGGCATCTTGCGTGCCTTCAACAGGTTCAAAATAAAATAAATGTCAGTTGACTGGTACTTAATTTATCAACCCTGAAAGGATGAAAGGCAAAGCCAACTTTGCTGGAGTTTGAACTCGGAACATAAAGATGGACGAAATGTTGCAGAAGATAAAACACACAATGAAAAGGCCCCTTGGATTGATAGAATATCTACAGACCTAGACTCTTTAGAGGAGCAAAAGTGGGAGGGGGTCAAGGTAGAAGATATAAGATCTGCTCTCAGGAGGTCAAGCAAATGGAAGTCTCCAGGAAAGGATAAAATTCCTAACTTCTGGTTGAATGCCTTCCCAGAAAGCCATGAACTGCTAACAAAACTTTACAACGATGTTTTGCAAAATCCTAGTTTGATGCCCTCTTGGCTAGTTAATGGTTTAACATTCCTGCTTCCAAAAAATGAGGAAACAAACGAACCAAAAAATTATCGCCCCATAACCTGCTTAACAACAATGTATAAGACGCTAACATCTGTCCTAACCGAGTACACCTATAGTTTTTTAATACAAAGTAGCATATTCCCTAATGAGCAAAAGGGATGTAAACGTGGATTTTATGGTTGTAAAGATCAGCTACTCATCAATAAGATGATCTTAGAAGATTGTCACAAGCGACACAAAAACTTGTCAATAGCCTGGATAGACTATAAAAAGGCCTTTGATAGCCTACCACATAGCTGGATTAGGAAATGTCTGGAAATGTATAAAATAGCTCCTACTCTGCGAAACTTTTTATCTGTAAGTATGAGATCATGGAGAACCACACTGATGTTGAACAATGACAATGAATCTCTAAATGCTGGAGATGTAAGAATTTCATGTGGCATTTTCCAGGGTGACTCACTATCACCACTCCTCTTCTGTCTAGCCCTAATACCGCTCTCAAAATTGCTCAATGATGCACAGTATGGTTATAAAATATTTGATAAAAATATAAATCATCTCATTTACATGGATGATTTAAAGCTCTTTGCAAAAAATGACCAACAACTCAAAGGCCTACTAGCGATTGTTAAACAATTCAGTGATGACATCAGGATGCAATTTGGCCTTGATAAATGTGCAAAAGCTACCTTTATCAAAGGAAAAATGACAAATACATCTAATGTGAACCTTGACCAGCAAAATGTCATAAAAGAGTTAGAACCAGCGGAGAGCTACAAATACCTAGGGGTAATTGAAGGGGACAATATCAAGCACTCAGTGATGAGGGAAAGGATCAGAAGAGAATGTTATCGCAGGGTGAGAGCAATACTGAAGACAGAGCTGAACGCGAGAAACAGGATCGAAGCGATCAATGCTCTAGCCATACCAGTCGTGACTTACAGTTTCAACATCGTTAACTGGTCAATTACTGAAATATGTAATGTTGACAGAAAAATACGAAAACTGTTGACAATGCATAGAATGCACCACCCTAAGGCAGATATAGAACGTCTTTATCTGCCAAGAAAAGAAGGAGGCCGAGGACTTCTACAGCTGGCATTATCAATGAAAGTAGCCACAATTGGCCTAGACACCTATCTGAAAAACTCTGAGGACTGGATGCTAAAACTTGTCTTAAAATATGAAAGCAAGAAAGCATCTTACTCAGTAACAAAACAGGCAAAGGAATATCTAAGTGAATTCCAATTGCAACAAATTCAAGAATTAGACGAACTAGAAACACCTGCAGAAAAAGCTAAGCGCTTGAAAACCCGTGCTAAAATTGCTGCCTTAGCTATTATGACTGAAAAATGGCATGGAAAACCTCTCAATGGCAAATACCCAAAGAGAGCGAATAATGCAGATATTGACAAAGCCCTTACCCACCAATGGTTAATGGCCTCTGGCTTGAAATCAGAAACAGAGGGGTTTATCATAGCAGCCCAAGATCAATGCCTACCTACAAAAAACTACCAGGCCAACATATTAAAGAACGGCAGCTCCCCATTATGTCGTATATGCCAACAACAAAATGAGACCATCGATCATGTTGTCTCCATGTGCAGTCTGCTTGCACCTACAGAGTATCTCAACAGGCATGATAGAGCTGCACAATATATTCACTGGGTAATATGCAAAAACCTGGACTTGCCCCATGATAAAAACTGGTGGGAACACAAACCACCCCCAGTACTTGAAAATGATCACATTGCACTCCTCTGGAACTTCACCATTCAAACTGACAGAAAGATAGACGCAAATAGGCCGGACATCATACTGAAAGACTTCACACAAAAATCATGCCTCCTCATTGATATGACTGTCCCAATCGATATAAACGTATCTGTCAAGACCTACCAAAAACTGAGCAAATATAAAGATCTTGAAATAGAAATTAGCAAAATGTGGAATCTGAAGACGAAAACAATACCTATTGTCATAGGTGCCCTGGGAATGACAGCGAAACGGGCTGATTACTACCTAGCTCAGATACCAGGAAACCCCAAAATGGCTGAAGTTCAAAGGATAGTGCTCATGGGAACTGCCCATATCCTACGTAAAATACTGTCTATGTGATCTCAAATTTTAAAGCAAACACATAATTTTCTTATGGTTTCTTAAACATTCTCAAGAATAACACTATGTACAAATCCAAATATATGGTACCCTAGGCATAACACCTACATGAACTTCTAACTTGTTGTCTCTTGAGGTCTCTGGGTGAGACTTGGATCCAACTTGTACAAATGCAAAACAAAAGTGAAACATAAAATAATAATAATAATAATAATAATAACAACAACAACAACAACAACATACAGAAAATTGCACTACTGGGTACTGCACACATTCTACGCAAAACACTTTCAATACAGTAAACATAAGAGCACCACAGCAAACCACAGCACATACCCAAGGTGCACAGAGCTGCGCTCGGTAGTGAAGTGAAAGCACGTTATAAAAATAAAACTACTGAACAATAATAATAATAATAATAATAATAATAATAATAATATATATATATATATTATTTTAATGAGTTCCAACTCTGTCTGTTTTTTATGTTTTATTTATATTCTTATAAAATTAATGTGGGATATGGAATATATAATATAAATAGTAAAATGAAATGAAGTATTGAATGTCTCATTGAATATATGAAATATTGAGTATTAAATATATAAGGACTAGTATACTTTCCTGCCTCATGGCATTCATCAAGGTCCCGTTATGTCCCTCTTCCACGAGTTGAGTTTGAAACCGTGTTCTAATTGTTCAGGACAGTGGTATTTCCTTTGTCCTGTCAACGAGCATGGCTATTTATGGCCGTAGGAATGTGATCTCTGACCCTTTCTGGTCATCGAAAGTTTAAAGGCAGATAGAAACTGTACCCAGCTTTGGAGGGGGGAACACAGCACTGTTAGATATGGTATGTCTATCTTTCTGGCTGATGACCTGTCATAAATACAGGAGCGTGGATTTGGAAGCGCAGTCAGTGTAAAGGCGTTCAGTTGGTAAAGAGCCTTGAGTGACGTCAGTCAGTGAAGAGAAGCCAGATGGACAGAGTAGTCGGTGATAGAGACTGAGAGAGAGAGGCTATTGACAGAAGGTACCAATCATCGAAATGGATAGAGTCAGTGAGAGAGAGGGACAGACAGAGGGAACTGTAGTGGCAAAATGATGTAGTGGCAGATTGTAGTGGGAGACTGCGTTGGTCAGTTCTGCGCCGTGAGGACCAAAGACTCGAGGTATTTCGTGTTGCAAGACAGTGTAGGAGAGAGAATAGTGATGTTGTAGGAGAGAAATGTGTTCGCATGGATGATGGTACGCTTGCACTAAATGAGGCTGCAAAGAAAGAGGTCTGGAGATGTCACTACGATAGATTGCTTAATAAAGAGAATGAATGGGAGAAAGAGAGCCTGCCGTATGTCGACCCAACAGAGGGACCAGCTATCCGAGTTGACAGTACAAGGGTAGATAAAGCAATTAAGAGTATGAAGACAGGGAAAGCCCCCGACCCATCAGGAATCACTGCAGAGATGCTCAAAATATCTGGCAGTGTTGGCTACAACTTAGTCACCCGTATTACGAACCAGGTGATACACGAAGGAGTCATACCGAATGACTGGTGTAGCAGCACCATAGTCAACTGCTACAAAGGTAAAGGTGACACTTTAGATACAAATAATTACAGAGGCATCAAGCTGTTAGATCAGGTTATGAAAGTTACGGAGAGGGTCATAGCCCAACTAATTAGGGAGCGAATCAATTTAGATGAGATGCAGTTTGGGTTCGTGCCAGGTAAAAGCACCACTGATGCCATATTTCTAGTGAGACAGCTGCAGGAGAAATACCTAGCCAAGGATAAACCTCTGTACCTGGCTTTCGTTGACATGGAGAAAGCCTTTGACAGGGTCCCCCGATCCCTTATCTGGTGGTCAATGAGGAAACTTGGGATAGAAGAATGGTTAGTGAGAGCTGTGTGAGCCATGTACAGAGATGCTGCCAGTAAGGTGAGGGTTGGAAATGAGTACAATAATGAATTCCGCGTAGAGGTAGGGGTCCACCAAGGTTCCGTCCTCAGCCCCCTCTTATTTATCATAGCCCTCCCGGCGATCACAGAGGAATTCAAGACAGGTTGCCCCTGGGAGCTCCTCTATACTGATAACCTTGCACTAATTGCGGAGTCACTATCAGAACTAGAGAAGTTTCAGGTGTCGAAGCAAGGACTAGAATCGAAGGGCCTTAGAGTCAACCGAGCAAAAACCAAAATCCTAATAAGTAGGAAGGTAGATAAAACACAAACCCCTTCAGGAAGATGGCCCTGCTCAGTATGCAGAAAAGGAGTAGGTAGTAACTCTATAAGATGTACCCGGTGCAAGCTATGGACACATAAGAGGTGCAGCAATATCAAAGGCAGATTAACTACGAAGTTAGTTTTTGTATGTGGCAGATGTTCAGGTGCAATAAACACTGTAAACAAACAGGAAACAACTTCTATCTCATTCCAGGGAGAAAAACTAGAGGTAGTCGATAGCTTCCGCTCTCTGGGTGACCAAGTTAGTAGTGGGGGTGGGTGCGCTGAAAGTGTAGCTGCTAGAATAAGAATAGCCTGGGGAAAGTTTAGAGAGCTCTTACCTCTGCTGGCGACAAAGGGACTCTCACTCAGAGTAAAAGGCAGACTGTATGACGCATGTGTACGAACAGCCATGCTACATGGCAGTGAAACATGGGCTGTGACTGCTGAGGACATGCGTAAGCTCGCAAGGAATGAAGCCAGTATGCTCCGCTGGATGTGTAATGTCAATGTGCATACCCGTCAGAGTGTAAGTATCTTGAGAGAAAAGCTGAACATAAGAAGCATCAGTTGTGGTGTGCAAGAGAGACGATTGCGCTGGTTTGGATATGTGGTGAGAATGAATGAGGATAGCTGCGTGAAAAAGTGCCACACCCTAACAGTTGAGGGAACCCGTGGAAGAGGTAGGCCCAGGAAGACCTGGGCTGAGGTGGTGAGGCAAGACCGTCGAACATTGGGCCTCACCGAGGCGATAACTACTGACCGAGACCTTTGGAAATGTGCTGTGCGTGAGAAGACCCAGCAAGCCAAGTGAGATCGTTGCCAGTGCCCCTGGATTGGCTCTTGTGCGGGTGGCACATAAAAGACACCATTTCAAGCGTGGCCGTTTTCGTGCGGGTGACATGTAAAAGCACTCACTACACTCTCTGAGTGGTTGGTATTAGGAAGGGCATCCAGCTGTAGAAACTCTGCCAAATTAGATTGGAGCCTGGTGTTGCCATCCGGTTTCACCAGTCCTCAGTCAAATCGTCCAACCCATGCTAGCATGGAAAGCGGACGTTAAACGATGATGATGATATATATATATAGATAGATAGATAGATAAATAGATAGATATACATACACACACATAAATCGTCCAACCCATGCTAGCATGGAAAGCGGACGTTAAACGACGATGATGATGATGATGATGATATATATAAATATATATATATATAGGAGACCCCCTTCAGTCATGACTGACCCTGGGATTGCACCTAGAAAGTTACCCTCCGAGGCACAAGTCCAGAGAAGGTTGTTTATGGAAGACCAGCAGTCGCCCATGCATACCAGCCTCCCCACTTCATGCCACCAATGTTATCCAAGGGAAAGGCAAAGGCTGATACAGCTTGGCACCAGTGACATCACAACTCATTTCTACAGCTGAGTGAAGTGGAGCAACGTGAAATAAAGTGTCTTGCTCAAGAACACAACACGCAGCCCGGTCCGGGAATTAAACTCACAACCTCACATTCATAAGCTCAACGCTCTAACCACTGAGCCATGGTAGAGAACTAGTTGGATGAAATTTTATTCAACAATAAGAAAATTCTAATATCACAACAAATTGTTTTGTAACTTAAAAACATGTAAATAATTTATATTATTACATTTAATAATAAATAAATTACATGTCTGCATTAATGCAAAATGCAAAAATTCCTTCAAGATAATGCAGAATTTAAGCACAAGGCTTTCATCAGTCCAGGGTTTTAATAGGATACTTGCTCAAGGTGCCACTCAGGGCGACTGAACCCCAAACCAAGTGATCTTATAAATCAGTGCAAACAGAAACAAACATTACACACGGACAGTTTTCAAGGGTAGCAAGTGGACATGAGCCCTTCATGTGGACAACACAAAGTGGACAACACAAAGTGGACAACACAAAGTGGACAACACGAAGTGGACAACAGAAACATGTGGATAGTACATAGATAAATAGAAACAAGGACACACAGACAGCAAAAAATAGACAACAGCTTCACTTACCTATGATGGTAAAGTATTTCACCTCACAATTATCACAGACAATGGCCAGTTTACAGCTATATTTGCCAACAATGTGAGGTTCAAACCTCACTTCTATTACTCCAACCAAATTTTTCCTCATCCCAAATGTAGCAGGTCCAATACAAAAGGGAGGTATGGTAATATGTTCTTGCTGGGCATACGTCTGCCATTAAGAGAAAGAGAAAACAGGCTGTTTAAAAGACTTGCCTTGACTCTATTTTCATGTATGTGTATGCAAGACAGGGTTATTTTATTACTTTTCATTATCTTAAAAACAGACTATTTTAACAGAAATATGGAACGAAAATTTCAGAAGGGTGTATGTTAATACTCTTTTACTCTTTCACTTGTTTCAGTCATTTGACTGTGGCCATGCTGGAGCACCACCTTTAGTTGAGCAAATCGACCCCAGGACTTATTCTTTGTAAGCCTAGTACTTATTCTGTCGGCCTCTTTTGCTGAACCACTAAGTTACGGAGACGTAAACACACCAGCATCGGTTGTCAAGCGATGTTGGGGGGGACAAACACAGACACACAAACACACACATATATATATATATACATATACATATATACAACGGGCTTCTTTCAGTTTCCATCTACTAAATCCACTCACAAGGCTTTGGTCGGCCCAAGGCTATAGTAGAAGACACTTGCTCAAGATGCCACGCAGTGGGACTGAACCCGGAACCATGTGGTTTGTAAGCAAGCTACTTACCACATAGCCACTCCTACGCCTATAACAAGATTATATTTTGAGATTTTAGACTAGAAATTGTTTTCAATTATATAAGATATGCTAGTTTCTCACCTGAGCAGAGAAATCTATAATTCATTGTATATTTTCTGCCTTGATACCTTACCTTAATTCATTTAGATTATTTGAAATATGAAATAGCAGCAGGGCTAATGTAATAAACATCTTCAACTACATACACTTAATGTATATTCCTTTTGAATTTGTCAGTAGGCTGCGAACTGGCATGGTGGAGAAAACTCCCTCAAAGCACCAGGTGTTAAAACACCTGATAAGTCATGAACAGGTGAGATAACTCACCTCCAGTCCCATCCACGAGTGAGGGTCATTGATGTTTCACCACTTTTGTGACTTATAACATCATGTACCTGGACAGGATTGCAGGTGAATCATATGACTTACACACATATACTGAGCAAACTATGTGAAGTATGCCCAGTGAATGCATGCATCATCATCATCAACATCATCATCGTTTAACATCCGCTTTCCATGCTGGCATGGGTTGGACGGTTTGACTGAGATCTGGCAAGCCAGTGGGCTGCACCAGGCTCCAATCTGATTTTGCAGTTTCTACAGCTGGATGCCCTTCCTAATGCCGACTACTCTGAGAGTGTAGTGGTGGGTACTTTTTATGTACCACCGGCCAGTCAGGGGCACTAGCATCGACCACGTTCGGATGGTGCTTTTCATGCGCCACCAGTATGGGGATCCAGTCAGGTGGCACTAGCATCGACCCATGCTTGAATGGTGCTTATTACATGCCACTAGCACGGGTGCCAGTCAGGTGGCACTGGCCACGACTACGATTTCGATTTCACTTGATTCAACAGGTCTTCTCAAGCACATCATATTGCCCAACACTTCAAGGGTACTTTTAAATGGCCTGGTTATGCAACACTGGTATTGGCCACGACTGCAATCTCACTTTACTTGCCAGGTCTTCTCAATCACAGAATATCTTCAGAGCGTCATACTAATATATACTTTTGTTATTTACACCACCTGTCCTCGTCTGTTGTTATTATTTGTATATTCTCCCATATATATGTATATATATGTATATATATATATATATATATATATATAGATATATATATATATATATATATATATGGGAGAATATACAAATAATAACAACAGACGACGACAGGTGGTGTAAATAACAAAAGTATATATTAGTATGACGCTCGGGAATACGGAAAGTCTTTGACGTTTCGAGCTACGCTCTTCAACAGAAAGAATACGGAGACAAGGAGAAAAACACGGAGAAAAAAAATTGAATAGTGTTCAGTCAACGGTCAATCATACATACACATATATATAACAGCCAAGGATCGAAGTGTGGGAAGTAAGTTAGCTTCAAGCAATCCGAAGTTAATACAAAAACAGAACTTTCAAGGACAATAATGATTTACTGAGACAGGAGGTTCTCTTTGACTCTTTTACTTGTTTCAGTCATTTGACTGTGGCCATGCTGGAGCACCGCCTTTAGTCAGGCAAATCGAACCAAGCACTTACTCTTTGTAAGCCTAGTACTTATTCTATCGGTGTCTTTTGCCGAACCGCTAAGTTACGGGGACGTAAACACACCAGCATCGGTTGTCAAGTGATGTTGGGGGACAAATACAGACACACACACAGTGTGCTCAACTAAAGGCTGTGCTCCAGTATGGTCGCAGTCAAATGACGGAAACAAGTAAAAGAGTAAAGAGATATGTGTATATCATCATCATCATCATCGTTTAACGTCCGCTTTCCATGCTAGCATGGGTTGGACAATTTGACTGAGGACTGGTGAAACCGGATGGCAACACCAGGCTCCAGTCTAATTTGGCAGAGTTTCTACAGCTGGATGCCCTTCCTAACGCCAACCACTCAGAGAGTGTAGTGGGTGCTTTTACGTGTGACCCGCACGAAAACGGCCATGCTCGAAATGGTGTCTTTTATGTGCCACCCGCACAAGCCAGTCCAGGGGCACTGGCAACGATCTCGCTCGAAAATCCTACGGGAGCCAGTCAGGCGGTACTGGCAACGGCCACGCTCAAAATGGTGCATCTCATGTGCCACCTGCACAAGAACCAGTCCAGGGGCACTGGCAACAATCTTACTTGGCTTGCCGGGTCTTCTCACGCACAGCACATTTCCAAAGGTCTCGGTCAGTAGTCATCGCCTCAGTGAGGCCCAATGTACGAAGGTCTTGCCTCACCACCTCAGCCCAGGTCTTCCTGGGTCTACCTCTTCCACGGGTTCCCTCAACTGTTAGGGTGTGGCACTTTTTCACGCAGCTATCCTCATCCATTCTCACCACATGTCCATACCAGCGCAATCGTCTCTCTTGCACGCCACAACTGATGCTTCTAATGTTCAGCTTTTCTCTCAAGATACTTACACTCTGACGGGTATTCTCATTGACATTACACATCCAACGGAGCATACTGGCTTCATTCCTTGCGAGCTTACGTATGTCCTCAGCAGTTACAGCCCATGTTTCACTGCCATGTAGCATGGCTGTTCGTACGCATGCGTCATACAGTCTGCCTTTTACTCTGAGTGAGAGTCCCTTTGTCGCCAGCAGGGGTAAGAGCTCTCTAAACTTTGCCCAGGCTATTCTTATTCTAGCAGCTACACTTTCAGCGCACCCACCCCCACTACTAACTTGGTCGCCCAGATAGCGGAAGCTATCGACTACCTCTAGTTTTTCACCCTGGAATGAGATAGAAGTTGTTTCCTGTTTGTTTACAGTCTTTATTGCACCTGTACATCTGCCACAAACAAAAACTAACTTGCTAGTTAACCTGCCTTTGATGTTGCTGCACCTCTTATGTGTCCATAGCTTGCACCGGGTACATCTTATAGAGTTACTACCTACTCCTTTTCTACATACTGAGCAGGGCCATCTACCTGAAGGGGTTTGTGTTTTATCTACCTTCCTACTTATTAGGATTTTGGTTTTAGCTAGGTTGACTCTAAGGCCCTTCAGTTCTAGACCTTGCTTCCATACCTGAAACTTCTCCTCTAGTTCTGATAGTGACTCCGCAATTAGGGCAAGGTCATCAGCATAGAGGAGCTCCCAGGGGCAACCTGTCTTGAACTCCTCTGTGATTGCCTGGAGGACTATGATAAATAAGAGGGGGCTGAGGACGGAACCTTGGTGGACCCCTACCTCTACCCGGAATTCATTGCTGTACTCATTTCCAACCCTCACCTTACTGGCAGCATCTCTGTACATGGCTCGCACAGCTCTCACTAACCATTCTTCTATCCCAAGTTTCCTCATTGACCACCAGATAAGGAACGGGGGACCCTGTCAAAGGCTTTCTCCATGTCAACGAAAGCCAGGTACAGAGGTTTATCCTTAGCTAGGTATTTCTCCTGCAACTGTCTCACTAGAAATAAGGCATCAGTAGTGCTTTTACCTGGCACGAACCCAAACTGCATCTCATCTAAATTAATTCGCTCCCTAATTAGTTGGGCTATGACCCTCTCTGTAACTTTCATAACCTGATCTAACAGCTTGATGCCTCTGTAATTATTTGTATCTAAAGTGTCACCTTTACCTTTGTAGCAGTTGACTATGATGCTGCTACACCAGTCATTGGGTATGACTCCTTCGTGTATCACCTGGTTCGTAATACGGGTGACTAGGCTATAGCCAACACTGCCAGATATTTTGAGCATCTCTGCAGTGATTCCTGATGGGCCGGGGGCTTTCCCGGTCTTCATACTCTTAGTTGCTTTATCTACCCTGGTACTATCAACTCGGATAGCTGGTCCCTCTATTGGGTCGACATACGGCAGGCTCTCTTTCTCCCATTCATTCTCTTTATTAAGCAATCTATCGTAGTGGCATCTCCAGACCTTTCTTTGCATCCTCATTTAATGCAAGCGTACCATCATCCATGCGAACACATTTCTCTCCTACAACATCACTATTCTCTCTCCTACACTGTCTTGCAACACGAAATACCTCGAGTCTTTGGTCCTCACGGCGCAGAACATTGGCAAATCTTTCCTTATCTGCTTCCCCTCTGGCTAAATAAACCTGTCGCCTAGCCTCCCTTCTGGCACATTGGTACAATTCCCTGCTACCACCGTTCTTCCAGTCCTTCCAAGCCTGTTTCTTTTGTCTAATAGCTCTGTCTACCTCCTTGTTCCACCACCACGTTACTCTGGGTCGGGAGGGGACCTTACACCACCCACAAATCTGGTCGGTGGCTTTCAACAGGTTGTCCCGCAGAAATCTCCAATTGTCTTCCACGTTGTATGATGCTATATCCCCTTCTATTTCGTTAAATGCTTCAAGTAACTTGTCTCTAAGTCTCTGTCCGTTTGCAGTGTCTTTAAGCTTCCACACCCTTCTCCTCCAAGCCTGTCTAATTCTGGGCACCCATTTTGCCTTGATCCCAAAGTCGCTAACTACTAATCTATGTTGTGGGGTACATTCTTCGCCAGGGTAGGTTTTGGCATTTATAAGCCGCCCTCTTTCCCTATTTCTGGCGAGGATGTAGTCGATTTGGCTAGAGTGTCTGCCGGAGCGGTAGGTGACTAGGTGACTGGCAGGTTTCCTGAAGTTGGTATTGCAGACCATAAGATCGGTTGCATCACAGAACTCCAGCAGTCTGGTTCCCTCCTCGTTGCGGGAACCTAAGCCATAGCCTCCATGTATGCCATGGAAGCCTCCAGCACGACGTCCGACATGACCGTTGAAGTCTCCAGCTACAAAGAGAAGGTCCCTGTCACTCGTCGACGAGGTAGTTTGCAAATATATATATATAGGCGGAGGAAAATGGAGATATTGAAGTTAATATATATAAGTGTATATATATATATATATATATATACCCACAAGAGATCCCTGGGCGCATCAACCACAGATTCATAATCGCAGCACTCAAATTCATTCTACTGAACAACTATTTCATGTTCGTCACAGCTTACTATCGACAAAAATGTGGAACTGTAATGGGAACCCGAGCTGTGCCAGTGATTGCGAACCTTGTAATGGGTTACCTAGAGCTTAAAATATACCAATCATCACTACAAAAATATGGCACCTCCTTTCATTGCTGTTTAAAGGAGAACTGGAAGAGGTATTTGGACGATTGCTTTATACTTTGGAAAGAGAGCATGGACAAACTCCTCGATTTCAAAATAATGCTTAACAATATTTATAGCAACATGCAATTCACCATGGAACACAGCAGTAAACAACTCCCTTTTCTTGACATCCTAATTAAAATAGTCAATAACCACATAGAAACAGACATCTATAAACCTACAGATTCTAAACAATACCTATTATTCAACTCATGCCACCCCAAACACATAAAAATTAATATACCTTATAATCTAGCGAAAAGAATCTGTACCATAGTTTTGAACTCCTATACTCTTGAACGAAGACTCCTTGAACTCAGATCAATACTAATTAAAAGACATTACCCAATATCTTTAATAAATGGTGGCATTAAACGAGCTAAGGAAATAGACATACAAACATTATGGGAAGCCAACCGAAATACTAAACCAGACTTAAAAATACTCCCATACATCTCCACACATAACCCTAGAAACAACGAAGCCTTCAACATTATCATCCAAAATCTTCCTATCCTCACAAGGGATAAAACAATGAACAAAATTTTAGACTCACACAAAATTATCAAAAGTAAAATACAACCTAAATCACTGAAAAAAATATTAACCAGCGCAAGATTGTATCCACTAACAACAAAACCAAAAGTAAAAAAATGTGGTACTTGCCACCACCTTTTGGAGGGTTCGGAGTTCCACTTTAAACAAGGTGAAATATTTACGATTAAATCAAATTTCACCTGTGCCTCGGAAAATCTAATCTATGCCATTACATGCTTAGGGTGCAGTAATAACTATATTGGCCAAACAGGAATATCACTCCGTCGAAGAACCACTCTCCCCAAAGAACAAATCCGCCACCCACATTACAGACAGATACAGGTCAGTGGACACATAGAAAGGTGTGCGAGGAATCTTAATCCTAATTTCCTAATTTTTCCCTTCTATCAATGTTCACAGATCACATCAACACAACAAAGAATGAATAAAGAGGCAATTTTCATTAATAAATATCTTCCACAACTAAATATGAACACATAACATAGTATAGAACACTACTAATCTTCCATTTAATATCACTAAACTCCATACATCCCATACACCATTCACATTACAAATCCAGATCTACCCTAAATTGCACCAAATCCTGAACTACTTACCTCCCTTACACATAATCTTTTTACTAAGGGACTAATAGACTTGACACTTCAGAATTCAGTGTACACTCAAAGCAATGACTAGTAATATTATGAAACCGGTATGCTTTTAAATCTCTTTAACAATTCACAATAATGACTTTTATTACTTTTATTCCTACCTCAGTTCATCTAATTGTATATATCTATCGTTACTTTTCATAAAAAGCCTTACTTTTTTTTATTTCCAATGCGCATTTTCGCTTATTTTTCTGCTTATGTTCCCCTTACATTTCCACGTGTAGTTTCTATTTTGTTTTTGTAATTTATTTCTATTATATATATATATATATATATATATATATATATATACGATGGGCTTCTTTCAGCTTCCATCTACTAAATCTACTCACAAGGCTTTGATCGGCCTGAGGCACTTGCCAAAGGTGCCATGCAGTGAGACTGAACATGGAACCATGTGGTTGGTAAGCAAGCTACTTACCACACAGCCACTCCTGCGCCTACAGATTATAGAGATTTTCATATCAAAGTATGATAAACTGAAAAAAGTTCATTTTATATTTCACAGTAGGTGACCAGGGTTGCTGGAATAGCAAATAAGAATACAAGAGTCAAGGAATGGAGTTGATATACAGTTAAAAGAACATAGCTCACCTTGAATGCAGTTGTATTCCACAAATCAGCTGGCATCATACAAAAGCATCCACTTCCTCCAATATTCTTTATAACCACATGGGTGACCAGTTTGCAGCCAATAAGACAGAAACCAATGTCCAGGACAGACGGAACTGAAAATAAAGAAATCATCAAATACACACGACAATTTTGACTGGTTTCAGTTATCGAATCCTGGCCATGCTAGGGCACCATCATCATCATTATCATCGTTTAACGTCCACCTTCCATGCTAGCATGGGTTGGACGATTTGACTGAAAACTGGCGAACCAGATGGCTGCACCAGGCTCCAATCTGATTTGGCAGAGTTTCTACAGCTGGATGCCCTTCCTAACGCCAACCACTCCGAGAGTGTAGTGGGTGCTTTTAATTACCACCGGCACGAGGGCCAGTCAGGCGGTACTGGCAACAGTCACACTCAAATGGTGTTTTTTACGTGCCACCTGCACAGGAGTCAGTCCAGTGGCACTAGCAGCGAGTTTATTCAATAGTATTGACCCAGGGACTGGTAATCACTTTTGAGATTTTTGTTGATGAAATTTATGGAACAGAAATATGGTTTGAGAGAATGTTTCACAAAAAAATAGGTAAAAAAATCATCCTGGGTCCTATGTGTGAAGCTGAGCTACCCATAAACTAACTTTGTCCCTGATGCTCAGTACTAAAGGCCAATTTTAATCCAGATGGTCTCTTCTACGTAGTGTGACACCATAATAATAATAATCCTTTCTACTATAGGCACAAGGCTTGAAATTTTGGGGGAGGGTTTAAGATTATTACATCAACCCCAGTACTCCACTGGTACTTAATTTATCAACCTCAAAAGGATGAAAGGCAAAGTTTACCCCTGGGTAGAATTTGATCTCAGATCGTAAAGATGTACAAGATGCCATGAACCATTTTGACCAACGTGGTAATGAATCTGCCGGCTCACTGCCTTAATAATAATAATAATCCTTTCTACCACAGGCACAAGGCCAGAAATTTTGGGTCGAGGGGGCCAGTCAATTAGATTAACCCCAATGCTTGACTAGTACTAATTTTACTGACCCTGAAAGAATGAAAGGGAAAGTCAGCCATGACGGAACTTGAACCCAGAAGGTAAAGACGGATGAAATGCTACTAAGCATTTTGCCCATCATGCTAACAATTCAGCCAGCTCACTGCCTTGATAATAATGATGATAATAATAATAATAATAATAATAATAATAATAATAATTCACTTGAACAAAACTGTACAAATCCAAATATATGGTACCCTAGGCATAACACCTACATGAACTTCTAACTTGTTGTCTCTTGAGGTCTCTGGGTGAGACTTGGAGCCAACTTGTACAAATGCAAAACAAAAGTCAAACATAAAATAATAATATTAATAATAATAATTGTCGGAGCCCTGGGAACAGTGAGTAAAAATCTTGAGAAGTACGTGGAACAAATAGGGGCTGCAATAAGGGTGGAGCACTTGCAGAAAACAGCACTGCTTGAATACTCCGGATGGTGCTCAAAGAATAAGGGGTGTTACCTTAGTTCACTGGTAGTGAGCAGCTGGAATTATAGTACATCTCCAGCGTTAGAAGCTGTGCAAAAGCAACAACAACAACAACAGCAACAACAATAATAATAATAATAATATTAATAACATTTACTGAAACATTATTATTGTTTTCCATGATGTTTTTGTTCTGGCAGGTGTTATACTGACACTAAACCAAAAGAGAGTGGTTTAGGCACAGAAGTGGCTGGGTGGTAAGAAGCTTGCTTATCAACCACATGGTTCCAGGGCAAGTGTCTTCTGTTATAGCCTCGGGCCGACCAAAGCCTTGTGAGTGGATTTGGTAGACGGACACTGAAAGAAGCCCGTCATATATGTGTGTGTGTGTGTGTGTGTATGTTTGCATGTCTGTGCTTGACAACCAATGTTGGTGTGTTTATGTCCCCGTAACTTAGTGGTTCAGCAAAAGAGACCAATAGAATAAGTACTAGGCTTCCAAAGATTAAGTGCTGGGATCGATTTGTTCGACTAAAGGCGTTGCACCAGCATGGCCACAGTCAAATGACTGAAACAAATGAAAGAAAGAAAGAATTATTATTATTATTATTATTATTATAGTTTCTATATCAAATTTCTTTCGTCACACCTTCTGTGACCTCTTCCGTAACTCTCTATCCCAAGTGTCTCTTCTTGTTCTGCTTATTCCATTTTGTCTATCCCTTTTTTTCCCCTGAATATGCCCTTCTGAAATTAGGGTGTGTCACATACGTCACACATACTTGTGTCTTTTATCCCATCAAAAACGGTAGTTTCCATAGTAACCACCAGACTACACAGAATGTAACAACAAAAACAATAACTTTAAAACAAACAATTAGAAGATGGATAAAAAAAACAATTAATCGTTACTAACGAGTTAAAATGGGGTGTGGTCTCTTGGCCAGGAGTGGCACTATGATGCTTGTTGAAGATTGCGTCACCACTTCCAGTTCATCTTTGAAGGAGCCGAGGGTGTCGGGGGCAAAACGTATTGTGTAGAGACAGCTCATCCCTGGCGCCACCAGACCTTGTTCGTTAGGAAATTGGCCTGAAACAGAATCATCATCATCATCATCATCATCATCATGACCATCACCATCAGCATCACCACCAATTATCATCATCATCATCACTGTCATGAATATTTAAAATCATCATCATCATCATCATTGCCATCATCATCACCATCAGTCACGAACATTTTAATCATCATCATCATCATCACCACCACTGTCGTCACCTTCATCATCATCTTCATCAGTCATGGACATTTTAGTCATCATCATCATTAATCATCATCATCGTCATCATCAGTCTCATGAAGACTACAACCATCATTCTCACCGTCATGAACATTTTAATCATCACCATCACTTATGAGCACAATCATCATCATTATTGTCATCATCAACATCATCATCATCATCACAGTCATGAACATTGCAACCAACATTAGCCACAGCAGCAGCAGTAGCAACTTGATTAGCACTGTTATCAGTATCTCAACCACCACCACCACCATCGTCAACATCCTCAACATCATCATCACCATCATCACAACCATCACTGTCAAAATCACAATGGCCAGTGGCAGTATCGTCATCATTACCGTCATCATCGACATCATACTGCCACCATTGTCCCCACCCTCATCCCTTCCACAATCAATTACCAACATCACTGAGCAGCATTAGAAAGGGGCATCCATGGGCATCAGGGCCATAGAAACCATGGCAAAGCCGACACTGGAGCACGGCGCAGTCATTGGGCCCACCGGATCCTGTTAAACCATCCGACTCATGCCAGCATGGAACATGGATGTGAAATGATGAGGGTGATGATAGCTGCTATTGTCAATCATCATCACTTATGAGTCTGGCCTGGGGTTTGCCCACCACTGTGTGGATACATCGTCAGTAGGAAATAGCAGCGAAATCTCCTTAAGATAATGAAGGAAAGGGACGCATAAGATGATGTAACGGTTCTGATGACTATGAATAGATGTTGATGGTCATGGCTGGAATGACTCATGCATTTACTCACTCGACTTTGATATGGAGGCTTAAGCAACAACCCACATACGCAGACAGACACAAGCACACACACAAGCATGTGCACACACACACACATGCACACACACACACAAACACAAGCAGACACACGCACAAGCACAGGCACACAAGTACACACAACACACACACACAAACACATACACAACACACACACAAACACACACACACACACGCATGCACACGCACACATGCACAGACAAACACAAGCACGCACATACATAAATAAGCACATGTACACAAACACACACACACACACACGCACACATGCACACACACACACACACACACACACACACACACACACACACACACACACACACACACAGAAATTGAAGCTGGTAAAAGAAGAAGCAAAACAGGGTTGGAAGTGTTCCTCTGCAACTCACCGAGTCCAACTAAAAAGTATTTGGTTGCTGGTGGAATCACTCGACACGGCCGGAGAACAGACGATACATTCTTCAGTTCTAGTTTGGCCTATTAAAAGACACAAAGAACACCAGACTGCAGTTACTGTTGTGGTTCAGCCCTAAAGGAGCAGGCCTCTCATCGAAATATCTCTAATTGTAACCAGGCTAGTCTTATTCAGGCACAGTGTACCTAAGTCTACATCATCTAATGCACTGTTTCTCAACCTTTTTTTACCCTTGTGTAACCCTTCAAATTAATTACATATCTCAAGGAATCCCTGCACAAAAAAAAATTATATACCATATCTTTCTCGTATTTTTTCATCATAATTCACGTAAGAAATATCATATATATCATCATCATCATCATCATCATCGTTTAACGTCTGCCTTCCATGCTAGCATGGGTTGGACGACTTGACTAAGGACTGGCGAACCAGATGGCTGCACCAGGCTCCAGTCTGATCTGGCAGAGTTTCTACAGCTGGATGCCCTTCCTAACGCCAACCGCTCCAAGAGTGTAGTGGGTGCTTTTAAGTGCCACCAGCATGAGTGCTAGTCAGGCGGTACTGGCAATGGCCACGCTCAAATGGTGTTTTGTACATGCTACCTGCACAGGAGCCAGTCCAGCTGCACTGGCAACGACCTTGCTTGAATGCTTTTTCACGTGCCAGTAAGGCGACTCTGGTAACGATCAAGCTCAAATGGTGCTTTTTATGTGCCACCGGCACGGAAGCCAGACAGTTGCTCTGGCAACGATCACGCTCAGATGGTGCTGTTAGCGCTCGACTGGCATGGGTGCCAGTCATCGGATTTGGTTCAATTTCGATTTCACTTGCCTCAACAGGTCTTCGCAAGCAAAGTTTAGTGTCCAATGAAGGAAAGGTACGCATAAGTGGGCTGGTTACACCCCTGGCAAAGGCCATGGATTATGGTCTCACTTGGCTTGCCGGGTCTTCTCACGCACGAATGGTCTACACCTGGTAGCTTACTGGTAAAGCACAGTCACTTTCACAGAGATCGTTAAGTATTTGGCAAATGAAAGACGGAAGATGGAATATACGAGAATTCATCATTAATCACGACAATTGCTTCAACGCATCTACCATTGATCCCTCTTGGGTGGTGCACTCAATAACTGGTCCAGGAGCATCTGGCGGAGCAGATGTATCTCGTCGGCTGATAAATATCTTTAAAACTCATTAAAATAAAAGTTCTGCAATGTAACTTCTTGTTTTGTAGAAAGATAAGCAGCCAGACGGAGGAAATATCTTCATTTATGTTGAAGATTAAAAATAAAATCACAGATGGCAAAAAGAGAAATGAACATACAAATCCAGTGAGAAAAGTATTAAAAATAACTGTTAACAGATATGGATGTATAAACACCCTCGGGCAAGCTGCATAGCGTGAGTATAAATATATCATCATCATCATCATCATCGTTTAACGTCCGCTTTCCATGCTAGCATGGGTTGGACGATTTGACTGAGGACTGGTGAAACCGGATGGCAACACCAGGCTCCAGTCTGATTTGGCAGAGTTTCTACAGCTGGATGCCCTTCCTAACGCCAACCACTCAGAGAGTGTAGTGGGTGCTTTTACGTGTCATATATACACATGAAATCTTCCGAGCGGGATCGTTGCCAGTACCCCTGGACTGGCTCTTGTGCGGGTGACACATGAAATGTTTCAAGAGAGATCGGGGCCGTCGTAGGATTTTCGAGTGAGATCGTTGCCAGTGCTCCTGGACTGGCTCATGTGCGGGTGACACATGAATTCTTTCGAGCGAGATCGTTGCCGGTGCCCCTGAGCTGGCTCTTGTACGGGTGACACTTGAAATTTCTTTGAGCGAGATCGTTGCCGGTGCCCCATAACTGGCTCTTGTGCGGGGCCGTTGTAGGATTTTCGAGCGAGATCGTTGCTGGTGCCCCTGGACTGGCTTTTGTGCGGGTGACACATGAGGTTTTTCGAGCGAGGTGAGCGTGGCCGTTGCCAGTACCGCCTGACTGGCCTTTGTGCGGGTGACACGTAAAAACACCCACTACACTCTCTGAGTGGTTGGCGTTAGGAAGGGCATCCAGCTGTAGAAACTCTGCCAAATCAGATTGGAGCCTGGTGTAGCCATCTGGTTTCACCAGTCCTCAGTCAAATCGTCCAACCCATGCTAGCATGGAAAGCGGACGTTAAACGACGACGATGATATATATATACAAACCAGTATTTAGGGGTAAAACTTCGAAGGGAATGAAAAGTAAAAACATTTACCATTTAACTCCTGGACACTTATTCTAGCAAATAAAATAATTTGCAAGGCGAAGTCTTCTTCAGCAGGTACACCTTAGATTAAACATATATACACAAGGCAATCCAGTATATGCCCCGTGCTTATACATTCTAATTTTTTTAATCTACCACGCAAGCGCAACTCCTTGTCGGCATTAAATAAAAATGCCAGCTTTTCAATTCGAAAATTATCCAGAAAAAGGTATCAATAATTAGATGGTAATTGTTTTTATTTTTCATTCCCTTCGAAGTTTTATCCCTAAATAGTGGTATGGAATTTAACTGTTATTTCTAGCATGCAAGGAATCCATATGATGGATGCCTCTTATGTGTTTAAATGTACACTGTATTTATATGAATAATATATAGTCTATTGACTAAAATTTTACATGCTAGGCCACTGGTAGTAGAAATTTCTAATATTTCTAATTACCCTTGAATGGCCGTTGCCAGTACCGCCTGACTGGCTTCCATGCCAGTGGCACGTAAAAGCACCCCCTACACTCTCGGAGTGGTTGGCGTTAGGAAGGGCATCCAGCTGTAGAATCTCTGCCAGATCAGATTGGAGCCTGGTGTAGCCATCTGGTTTCACCAGTCCTCAGTCAAATTGTCCAACCCATGCTAGCATGGAAAGCGGACGTTAAATGATGATGTTATATACAGGGTGTCCATAAATTACAGACATCACTAAATATATTCCCAATGGTTGTTATATTTTTTTGATAAGATGATGTCTATATTACAATATTACAATAACAAACAATATGTTGTGCATGTATAGTAATATTACAATCATGAAGTTAGCCTTAGCTTATCTAACTCTTTCTCATGAAAGCCCTAGGAACCTTTTGTGGAACCCCAGGGTTCTGAGTAACCCTGGTTGAGAAATGCTAATCAAATGTGACATCCCTTCTTGTAATCCAAGGTCAGCCCTGATTGAGCAGACCCCTGATCAAAGACATTCCAGCTGTAATCATCTCATTTTTTATTCAGTCATAGGGTATCTAGGACCATATCATCCAATGTGTCACTGTTTTCTTTTTTTTATTAGCTATATTTCCTACCTTGACCCCGTGACTTATAACAGAGTTAATGTTAGGAGTGCATATTCCGGGTGCACTAGGCATGCAGTGCAGACCCTTTGAAAATGGTAAATTCATTATAAATATTAACCTTACTCATTAATTTAATCACAAATCTTAATGGAAAACTTTTGTTGTACCCCTGCTTGGAAATTGGTGGCATTGGGTATGGTAGCGCACCCAATACAACAACCATCAAATGCCACACATTTAAATTAGGCGGTGAGCTGGCAGAGACGTTAGCACGCCGGGCGAAATGCTTGGCGGTATTTCATCTGCCACTACGTTCTGAGTTCAAATTCCGCCGAGGTCGACTTTGCCTTTCATCCTTTCGGGGTCGATTAAATAAGTACCAGTTACGCACTGGGGTCGATATAATCGACTTAATCCGTTTGTCTGTCTTTGTTTGTCCCCTATGTGTGTAGCCCCTTGTGGGTAGTAAAGAAATAACACATTTAAATGTATCCAATATAAGTCAGTAAGGTGTGATTTGAGAGTGATTTGGCTGCTACTTTTAGCAGACTGAGCATCTGCATAGAGACTTTGTAGAGCAGATACTAAAACCAGAATATTCTTTTCTACTCTAGGCAAAAGGCCGAAATTTTTTGGAGAGGGACACAGTCGATTAGATCAACTCCAGTATACAACTGGTACATAATTTATCGACCCCCAAAAGGATGAAAGGCAAAGTCGACCTCGGCAGAATTTAAACTCAGATCGTAGAGACAGACAAAATACCACTAAGCATTTTGACCAGTGTACTAACATTTCTTATTTCTTTACTGCCCACAAGGGGCTACACACAGAGGGGACAAACAAGGACAGACCTCGGCAGAACTTGAACTCAGAATGTAGCGGCAGACAAAATACCACTAAGCATTTCGCCCGGCGTGCTACCGATTCTGGCAGCTTGCTGCCTTACTAAAACCAGAATATTGTTAATGGAAGTACTGTCCTGTAGGCGTCATCTGAAATATCTGCACCAGGGCTTCTCAAAAAGAACAGTACCATCCCTGGAGGTGGGGTGATGAGAGCCAGTGAAAAATTGTACATAGGTACCAGGAGAAATATGGATAAGTTTTATACCCTTGCGTTTGGATATATGATTTAACAAAGCAGAGGTAAAGCAATATGTTTCAAACCTGTACTTTGACTATCAGTACGTGAAACTCCAAATGCTTTCAGTTGTCTCAATGATAACATTACTCTTTATAAGAGTTTGACAAGCCCGTCTTTTAATCACACAGGGGTGTTAATGTCTTTCACCACAACAGTAGGACAGAGACCACCTCACAGGCTGATGGAACCTGCTTTTGATATTGTGTAAACCAGATCTACATGTTGCATGGTCAGGTGGTCGGCAACTAGACTGGTTGCCCTATTCAAGTAGTTTACTACACTTGTGAGGAGAATGTCTGGAGACCCAACAGGACTAAAAATATACCCTGTCAAAGACCAGACGAGCTCCTTGTGGGCCAACAGCCATCCAGTTGGGGAAGGCAGTGGTAAACCACCCCAATATGTTTGCCAAAAAAAACTGAAAAAAATCGGAAAGACTTTTATCGTAGTGTCATGAATACACTGCAAAAGTGTACGATATACAAGCAGGCCCAAAAATAGGTTTACAGTTCTCGCGTAGGCACTTTAAATTTCTTTTAAAACATTTATTACATTTAAATTTCAATTACAAACTGAAAAGGGAGCTTGACAAAATTAACTAAATTAGAATAATGGTTTCATATCTTTTTTATACTTAAGATCTAAACTGTTAATATATGAATGTAAAGGAGATAGTTGAATAACTGTAAACCTACTTTTGGGTCACCCTGTATGACAAAGTTGGACTAAGAGAAAAAGGGTAGTATATATGAAGGGGTGCTGAAAAGTCCCAGGCTTTGGGTAAAAGAAAATTCATATCCAACATATTCTCCTCTGACATTCACACACAAATTGCTGTGGCTCTTCAGTTTTTCTAAGCCCTGCAAAAAAGAACTCAGAAGGTTGGGCCTCCTACCAGGCCTTTTGCAACACCCTTAAAGCCAGAAACTTTTCAACACACACACACACACTCACACAAGGGAGTGCTGAAAAGTTCCTGGCTTTGGGTAAAAGAAAATACAGGAGAATCAGTTATGATTATATTCACCATATTCCCCTCTCAGATTCACACCCTTATTGCCAGAATCCTTCATTTTTTTCTAATCCCTGTGAAAGAACCTGGAAGGTTGGGCCTTTCACGATGCCCTTAAAGCCAAGAACTTTTCAGCACCCAGCACCCCTTCATTTACTGTGGGCCAGAACCTTTGACCCTAGCCTATAAATATTTGGAGAGGGGAAATGGTGGTAGGTGTCACTATCATTACAATAAACTTTCATGCCTTTTTAGGGGGTCAATAAAATAAGTACCAACTGTGTACTGGGGTTGATTTAATTAGCCTCACAGCAGCCGCTGGGAAACCAGTGCTGGTGGCATTAAAAACAAACACTCAGTTTATACTGTAATGTGTTTGATGTTAGAAAGGGCAGCCATGGTGCACTCAACCATAACATAAATGACATTTGAATGTACCATGTTATCCCTTATCAGTGATAAATGTATAATAGAACATATGGGCAAAATAGGTTTCATTATGAGGGCCCAAGTTGTCCGGAGCATTGTAGATGGTCACTGAGCGTGAACACTGATTTTTGTCATCACAGATCAATCTATGACAAGCATAACATCAATCACAATTGGGTGACCATGTTATCCCTTATCAGCAATGACTGAGTCAGCAATAAACAAGAATAGATGCATAATGAAGAACCAAGGATAGTTTCTTTTGCTAATTCTCTCTTCCTCTCTCCCCCCTCTCTCACTCTTTCTTTCTCTTTCTCTTTCTCTCATACTCTCACCCCTCTGAAACCAAGAAGAATCAGTGATAAACAAGGATAGATGCATAATGAAACACCAAGGATAGTCTCTCTCCTTGTCTCTCTCCCCTCTGAAATCAAGGTACAAATCAAAGACAGACCTTACCTCGTATATCTCACCACTTCTGTAATCTGTAAAGAGAATTTCCCGAGGGGTCGGCAGGAAGAGAGGAGACCTGAGGAACAAGAAAATGATCATAGAAGACATCATTCATTTACACAGGAAACTACCCCCACCCCACGATTCCCTGCTACACCTTTGAAAAAATTACTAAATTTCTTTAGTTGTGAGTTAGAGAGAAGTTACATCAACCTCAATATATAACAGGTATGTAATTTATTGCCCTCTTTCCCCTCAAAACATCAAAGTTTCTTTCAATATCATCATTTAACTCTTCTGTCACCATACTTCTGTTGAGATGCTCTGTGTTTCTTTCAATTAATTTGAAATATAACAAAGAATTTAGTAAAATAACTTAGATATCATTAAGCTAGTGTGAGGAACATAAATTGTGACTAAGGTTTGGTGGAAGATTTTAATTCAGAACTTTTGAAAACAAGACATTTGTACTACAGAGCCAGAGGTGGTTTCAGGTGGGTTGGTATCAAAAGGGCCAAAGTCCACGTTCCATATCAGCATCAGTTGGATCATAAGGTTTCACCAACACGTGGCTTCAAGGCATCTTGAGAAAGCATTTCCAACCTATTACCCCAAGCTGACTAATGCTTCATAAATGGAAAAGGAAATCCTGTCATGTGTGTGTGTGTGTGTGTGTAAATATATATATTAGCATGGAAAGCGGACGTTAAATGATATGTATATGTATATATGTATGTATATGAAAAAAAAAGTCAAGGTAGAAAATGCTAAAATAATTTTATAAAAACCATTTCAGTACCGGTTTCAGTCATTGAGACTTTTTCAACTGTAAGTATGGAAAGCAATTAAATTTTGAAAAAATTAAAAGAAAAGTTTTTTAAAAGAATATTTGCATAGTATTCAAATACAAGGAGCATTTTCCTTGTTTCTGCCTGTCTTGTTTACTCTTGTGGGTTCGAGGTCGTTGTGAATTCTTGGTAGGGAAGAACTTGGTATTCTTGGTAGGATTATTCTAAACAGCAATAGTGGTAAAGTTAGAAGTGGTAGGGAAAAGCTTTACCACTATTGCTGTTTAGAATAACCCTACCAAAAATACCAAGTTCTTATATATATAATGTGTGTATATATATATGGATGAGGACAATTGTGCAAAGAAGTGCCAGTCTTTAACTGTGGAGGGAATCTGTGGAAAAGGTAGACCCAGGAAGACATGGGACAAGGTGGTGAAGCATGATTTTCAAATGTCGGGCCTCATGAGGGCGATGACAAGTGACTGATACCTTTGGCGATATGTTGTGTTTGAGAAGACTCATCAAGCCAAGAGAAATCATAGTTGTGGCCATTGCTGTTGACATGTAAATGGCACTCGTGCTGGTGGCACATAAAAAGCATGCATTACACTCTCGAAGTGGTTGGCATTAGGAAGGGCATCCAGCCATAGAAACCATGCCAAGCCAGACTGAAACCTGGAGCAGCTCTCTGGCTTGCCAGCTCTGGCTAAACCATCTAACCCATACCAGCATGAAAAATGGACATTAAAGAATGACGAGGTTCATGATAATAATGATGATGAGCTTGATGATGATGATGGTGGTGGTGGTGGTGGTGGTGGTGGTGGTGGTGGTGGTGGTGATGATGGTGGTGGTGGTGGTGGTGGTGGTGATGATGATGGTGGTGGTGATGATGATGATGGTATGTGTGTGCTTGCGGGTTTATGTTATTGTCTTGACATTATTACATAATGGTTGTAAACGAGTGTCACCACCATGCGAGTGGTGTCTATTGTTTCCAGTCTTCAGTAAAAACATGTCTGGTCATAAGGGAAACGGGGGTGGGCGATGAAATATTACCTTGCTTGGAAAAAGGTGAAGGTTGGTGACAGGGAAGGCATTCATCCATAGAAAATCTGCCTCAAAAGATTCTGTACAACCCATGCAAGCATGGAAAAATAGACATTAAAACGATGATAATGATGATGACGATGATGATGATGATGATGACAGTGATGATGATAATGATGACGATGATGACAATCTTGACAACAATGATGACGATGATGTCGAGGATGATGGTGATGATGATGATGGCGAGGATGACAATGACGATGATGATACAGAAGCACACACATCCTCATCTGTAGTAAATGTATAGAAAGCCATAATATTTTACCCAAGTTTGTTCGGTGGAAATATAATTTCCAAGAGGACAAATAACAATTCTTACTCTTTGCCTTGTTCCTCTGCAGGAGAGACAGAACTTGGGCAGCTTTTGTTTTCAGTAACCTCTGTCAGTAATCGAGGCTTGAACTTTGCTGTCAGTCGACGGTTTCGAGGATTCACCAGAAAATTCACTGGAGCTGACATCTGCCCTATAAGTTCCTTAATTTGGATGGCATTGGTTAAGACGTTATCTTCTTTCTTTGGTGGAGTCTTTTAAATTGAAACAGAGAGAATTAAAGAAAGCTAGAATAGGGTGATACATGGTCGAGATATAATGGAACGTAAGGGAGGTGGGCACCAAATAGAGTGAGGGCATTCAAGGTCTTAACTCTGTGCACATTCTCTTCAGATTACACACACACACACACACACACACACACACACACACACATATATATAAAGTTTAAATGGAGAAAAATTTTGATAAACAAACAAACAAATTGGACCACTTCTGTAGATTATTTTTTAATACAAAACATGATATAACATTTCTGTGACACATAACATTTCTTACAGCCGTTTCCGCTTCCAATGCCAGTCGGTGCTTATATATATATATATATATATATATATATATATATATATATATATATATATTGAATAACGAGAGTAGCAATTAATATTATCAAATAATATTAATTAAAACCAGTGGCTAGCATACTTAAAAAATGTCTAAGGACTATGTATTATATTATATATATAAATAAGAGGAATAGCAACAACTTCACTGACGAGCTACAGATGATTACGATAGTAATCAATAATAGCGAAATCTTAAGGTATGAAGTTAATTGCTTTATTTTGTTTGCTAAAATTTTTTAGAAGATATTCTTTGTGGTAAGACAATTTGGCATCTTCTTCTAGCATACTAGAAATCCACTTTGATGGCTATTCCTCTTATTTATATGTTATATATATATATATATATATATACAGAGAGAGAGAGAGAGAGAGAGAGAGAGAGAGAAATAAAGAGAGAGAGAGGCAGGCACAGGAATGGAATGGCTGTGTGGTGAGAAGTTTAATTTCCAATCACAAGGTTCAGGGTTCAGTCCCACTGTGAAGCACCATGGGTAAGTTTCTTCTACTATACCCTCAGACTGACCAAAGCCTTGTGAGTGGATTTGGTAAACAGAAACTGAAAGAAGCCCATCATATATATATATATATATATATAGATAGATAGATAGATATATTGTTGCTATTATGCAAAAATGTTGGAAGTCCAAAACATTGCATTTTCAAAAAAAGAAAAAGTAGTTTCACCGTTCCATAGCAAAACCGTTGTTCTACACTTTGGCAATTTTTGATATCTTGGCATCTGAAGCAGCTGGAGATACAATAGTTTGATGAAAAGAACCAAAAGGCGGGAAGCTGGCGAAAACAGCACGCTGGGTAAAATGCATAGCGGTATTTCATCTGTCTTTACGTTCTGAGTTCAAATTCCACCAAGGTCGACTTTGCCTTTCATCCTCTCGGAGTCGATAAATTAAGTACCAGTTGCATACCAGGGTCGATCTAACAGACTGGCCCCTCCCCAAAAATTTCGGGCCTTGTGCCTAGAGTAGAAAAGGATATCTTGACATCTGAAGCATTGATATGACTCCATCTCACTTGTCTCCCTTGTCAGTCATTAGAAAAGTAGAAAAGTGCTCTCACATGGCTAAGAGTTGTTTTGACTCTTATTTCTAGCAATGCTGGTGCTCACTAGCAGCCACAGTCACTATAGTGACCACTACACCTGTTGCCTTTCGGTTGTAAATTGCAAATAGCCACCTTAATAATTTATCAGGCTGAGTAAAAAATAAGCAACGTTTTAAAACGTGAAATTCATCACAATATATTTTAACAATGTGGAAATTTAATTCATTAAAGTAAGTACCATTACAATCAATACATTTTTGCCAACGAGTTACAAATTTGTTTATTCCAGTAACATAAAAATCTGGAGTTCTGGAACTGATGTACTCTTTGAATGCATTTTCAGCATCGATTTGATATTTGAATTCCTTCTCTTGCAGGAAACCATCAAGGTGCTTGAAAAAGTGGTAGTCGGTGGGAGAAAAGTCTGGGGAATAAGCTGGGTGGGGAAGAACTTTGTAGCCAAGTTCCCACAACTTCTGGAGTGTCATTAGGGAAACGTGTGGTCAAGCATTGTCATGAAGAATGATTGGTCCTCTTCTGTTGACCAGTCTGGGATGGAGGAGTAGCAGTTTTTCATTCATTTTGGCAATTTCATGGCAATATGTTTCTGCAGTAATGGCTTTTCCATGTTTTAAGAAGTTCTAGTGGATGAGTCCAGCAGTACACCACCAAACAATCACCATGACCTTCTTTTTGAAGAGCTCAGGTTTAGGGAAGGTTTTCGGTGCTTCATTTTGGTCCAACTGCTGTAAAGAACGTTTTTATTATTATACAGAATCTACTTTTCATTGCAGGTTACAATATGATGAAGAAATGGATCGCTTTGGTTACAGAGAAGAAACGACAAACAAATTTCATATCTGCACATTTGCTGATTTTAATTCAAATCATGCAGTACCCATTTGTCAAGCTTTTTTGATTTTCTGATCGCATGCAAATGGTTGCAGGCAGTTTTCTGGCTAACTTGAAGATTTTTTCCAATTCTCGAGAGTGGTTTTACATAGCTCTTTCTCAATGACGGTCTTTAATTAATTGTTATCGATGACAGATGCACGTCCACTATGCTCACGATCTTCAAGTTTCAGGTCTCCACTGCGAAATCATTTAAACCCTTTTCGAGCTGACCACTCACTGGTCATTTCGTTGCTGAATCTTTTATTGATATTGTGAGCAGTTTCAGCTGCCTTACATCCTTTTTTTGAAGTTGAATAACAAATTTGCTTGAATATTGTGCTTTGGCAGTTCCATTTCAGATGATTGCAATAACGGTGTAAAAAATATCAATGTTAATTTATTGGTGCATTTGGGCAAATTTATGTCTGTATTATGAGACAATTGCAAAAAAATGTTTCAAAAAATTTCAAAACTCTGCAAAAATCCAGTACAAATTCTTCATGGTTCAAAACATTGCTTACTTTTTACTCAACCTGATATGTATGTATGTACGTATGTAACTACGTGTGTATTTCTTTGTGCCCGTGTTTGACCCCTGCCATTGCCTAGCAACTGGTGCTGATGTGTTTACATTCCTGTAACTTAGTGGTTTGGCAAAAGAGATAAAAAAAAAAAAATAAGTGCCAGGCTTTAAAAAGAAATAACTAAATAGTAGGATTAATTCATTCGGCTAAAAATTCTCCAAGGTGGTGCCCCAGCATGGCTGCAGTCCAATGACTGAAACAAGTAAAAGATAAAAAGATGAAAGACAGTCATAGTTAGCCAGAATTGGGAATCCAGCTGGTTGATTCTGATAGTACTATAGACAGAAGAGGTACCCTAGGACCCGACCCCACAATAACCCCCACCCCCAAGAATAGTGGATGGAGAAGAAAGATGGATAACAAGAAGAAGAAGAGATAAAGAGATATTACACTTGGTTTTTCAATGATGACTATACTTTTCCTTGCAACTGGTAGAGAGATATCTGGTGTTGAGAGAGTCAGCTTATCAAGACTTGATGCAAAGAGTTTTTTTGCTAATGCATCTGAATATAGCCTTGATTTCTCGTAATTATGGTGGAGCCATGATGCAGTTGTTTGCAGATAACTTGGGTCGTTTTTGACTGAAAAGAATTGAGAGAAAGTGTGATCAGCAGAGTGTTATTTCTTTATTGCCCACAAGGGGCTACACACAGAGGGGACAAACAAGGACAGACAAACAGATTAAGTCAATTATATCAACCCCAGTGCGTAGCTGGTACTTATTTAATCGACCCCGAAAGGATGAAAGGCAAAGTCGACCTCGACGGAATTTGAACTCAGAACACAAAGACAGACGAAATACCGCTAAGCATTTCGCCCGGTCTGCTAACGACTCTGCCAGCTCACCACCTTTGATCAGCAGTGTCGTTGGCGTTGTAGACATATGTTTGTCTAGAGTTTGAGAGTGACTTAAAAGGAGGGGAATATTTTGGTGCTGTAGACCCCTAGCAAGTGGCCCAGGCGTCAGGCTGTTGCACTCACAATTGTCAGATCATGGTTTCAATTCCCAGACTGGTTTTGTGTTGAGTTCTTGAGCAAAACACTTCGTTTCATGCTGCTTCGGTCTAAACAAAAACCTGATATTCTGTCTGTTATGATTACGAGGGTTCCAGTTGATCTGATCAATGGAACAGCCTCTTCATGAAATAAACGTGCAAGTGGCTGAGCACTCCACAGATATGTGTACCCTTAATGTAGTTCTCAGGGCGGTTCAGTGTGACACAGCGTTTGACATGGCTAACCCTTTGAAATACAGGTACAACTCATTTTTGCAAGTCGGGTGGACTGGAGCAATGTGAAATAAAGTATCTTGCTCAAGGATATAATACATCACCAGGAATTGAACTCACGACCTTACGATCATGAGCCGAATGCCCTAACCACTGAGCCACGTGCCTTCATTGCTTCAGTTCACTCAGCTGAAAATGGATAACCTTGTGACTGATTGGCATACAAGGGTGACTCAGGGTTGACTCAGGGAAACTAACCTGAACAAAGGTCTCACCATCATCATCACCACCATCATCATCATCATCATTACCACCACCACCACCATCATCATCACCACCACCACCACCACCACCACCACCATCATCATCATCATCACCACCTCCATCATCATCATCACCACCACACCACCATCATCATCATCATCATTATCATCATAATTATTTAGCATCTGCTTTCCATGCTGGCATTGGACAGACAGTTTGACTGCAACCAACTGGTAAGCTACAGAGCTGTACCAGGTTCCGGTCTGATTTGACTTGATTTTGGACTCAGTGGTCAAAATGATGAATAGCACAAGCCGTATTGTGATTCCTGACTGATTGGGATTGGTTTCTCAGCCATGTTAAAGGTTCATTGATTGAGCACAGAATCAGCAGATTTTTGTAAAAAACATGACAAAGACACAGGTGTGGCTGTGTGGTAAGAAGCTTGCTTCCCAACCACATGATTCCAGGTTCAGTCCCACTGCATGGCACTTTGGGAAGGTGTTTTCTACTATAGCCTCAGACCAACCAAAGCCTTTTGAGTGGATTTAGTAGACGGAAAGAAAGAAATAAGCCTATCATATATATATGTATATATATTTATGTATGTGTCTATGTTTGTCGCCCTGCTATATCTTGACAACCAATGTTGGTGTGTTTATGTCCCTATAAGTTTGGCAAAAGAGACTGATAGAATAAGTACTGGGCTTACAAAGAATAAGTCTTGAGTTTGATTTATTTGACTAAAACCCTTTAAGGCAGTGCTCCAGCATGACCACTGTCAAATGACTGAAAGAATAAAAGAATTTATATGGCTGTGTGGTAAGAAGCTTGCTTCCCAATGACATGGTTCCTGGTTAAGTCCCACTGCGTGGCACCGTGGGCAAGTGTCTTCTACTATAGCCTTGGGCCTACCAAAGCCTTGTGAGTGGATTTGGTAGACGGAAACTGAAAGAAGCCCATCATATATATATATATATATATATATATATATATATATACATATATATATATATATATATATATGGGTGTGTCTGTACTTGCCCACCCCCGTCACCACTTGACAACTGGTGTTAGTGTGTTTACATACCCCTAACTTAGCGGTTCAGCAAAAAGACAATAGAATAAGTGGATAAGTACCAGGCTTAAAAAATAAGTTCTGGGGTCAATTCATTTCACTAAAAATTCGTGGTCCCAATCTAATGACTGAAACGGGTGAAAAAGAGAAAAGATACAAAATAATAGGATTTAGCCCCCAAAATAAACAGAATTCTTTTCAACCCTAGGCACAAGGCCAGAAATTTGGGGGGAGGAGGCCAGTCAATTACATCCTCCCCAGTGTTCAACTGGTACTTAATTTATTGACCCCAAAAGGATAAAAGTCAAAGTCGACCTCAGCGGAATTTGAACTCAAAACATCAAGACAGGTGAAATACTGCCAAGCATTTCTGCCAGCTCACTGCCTTCCCAAAATAAGTAGAATTATAACGAGACTGTCATCATTATTTCATTATCATCATCATCATCATTTAACATCCGTTTTCTATGTTGGCATGTGTTGGACGGTTTGACAGGTGTTGGCCAGCTGGGGAACTGTGGAGACACCAGTTGTCTGCTTTGGCATAATTTCTATGGCCAGATGCCCTTTCTAATGCCAAACACTTTACAGAATGTTCTGAGTGCTTTTTATGTGGCACTGGCACATGCATTTACAGGAAATATTTCCTTTGAATTATCTATAAGATCTGTCTCCAAAAGACGAACCCCACTTTTTTTTTTTACCATATTTCTGTTGAAATATACTGATTTTGTTTCAATGAATTATAAAAATAATGTCACAATTAATTTATATACAGTAACCCCTCACTTTATGAGGATCTACATTACAAGACCCTAGATTTACAAATTTTATTTTATAATCAATATAAAAAGGTTAAACAGCTATTTTGTGTGCGTGGCAACACTAGTTCTGATGTGTCTGCACAGCGACAGAGTAAAATGACGGCATAAAATGTCATTTATACTATGGGACGAGTTTTCGCTTTACAAGTGATCTCTGGGAAGAAATTAATTCATATATTGAAGCATTACTGTATGTGGTTTGTGTGTGTTGAACATGATGAAGAACTAAAAATTTATTAATGTGTAAACCAGGTTTGTGTAAGAGTGTATAATGATATAAGGGAAAATATTATATATACTGGTTTGTCTAAGGATGTATAGCATTATAAGAATGTAAATATATAATATATAATTACCTAATTGACGTAATGGTGTTCGCTCCTTGTATCTTGGGAATTTCTTGGCTGAAGTCTCTAGAGTTAAGAAACAAACCTTGTTTTATAAGACAAATAGGTCTTGCTTAAATGACACAACACACACACACAGTCTCCCACAGCTACATACATACATGATGATGACTGCAAACTCGTGTTCAAGTATTGCCATCGTCTGATCGAAAGTCCCACACATGCGAAGGCTACGACCATCCATTTTTGTGATAGGTTTTACTTAATTTTCATCCTGTGCATTATGATTTTTTTTTTATCGTGGGGAAAGGATTTGCACAAATCCAATCCCACTCTCTGAACATGGACAACATAAACTTGAAAAGAACTAGTCTACATCATCGAATATTGCCAGTGTCACAGGTTTTCTCTCAGCGTTTCCCAACAGAAGAGCCTCTCACTCCCAGTGGGCCAAATGCCTGCCTGGTCACCAGCCCAGGTATTTCCACATATTTACATACATGCATACATACACATGTACACATATTGTTGGATGGCCACTGACTGCTCATGAGTTTTTCTGCCCTTTGACAGGTCTTATTTTTCATTCTGCAGGGTGTCCAACAATTACCCTCATCACCAAGCAAGCTTGATGGGCTCACCAGTTTAGTTGCCAACAACCTGACCAAACAACAGGTTGTACTGGGTTACATGTCACCAGTAGCACCCAAGAAAGACCGATACATACTTACATATATGATGGCTGCCCCCTCGTTACTGAGTATGGCCATTGCCTGAGGGTTAACTGTTAATGGTGCTCTGATTGAATGTGATTTTTTAGCCCAGCTAAAGATCTACAATGTCTTGTACAGAATTGGCAGCTAAAACCTTTACCAGCAATAGCCGGCTGTAGTTGTAACTGGGCTTCATGTACCTTTGCATACATGTATACATACATACATACACACATACATACATACACACATACATATCCAGCGAATTTGTCTACAGTTCATCTGCAGCAATTTATCGACAGATACAATTCATTTACACACACACACACAACCACACACACACACACACACACAAACCACATACACACATACGACCACACACACATAGAAGCACACATAAAATGTTGTAGTGGATCATCCCATAAATAATGTGGTTTTTTTCAGTTACATGAACTAAAAGTCAGAGAGGGACAGGATAAACTACCTGCATCAACCTGCTATAAAAGCAGGTAGCAATTTTACCTTGTCCTTATTCTTAGTGCAAGTTTTGAAGAGTACAGTTCGATTTTAACAGTAATTTTTTCAAAGCTATAATGGAAGTGACAAAGAAACATATTTGGTATATTTTGCTTTATGAGTTCAATAAAGGCAACAATGCAACGGAAAGTGCGAGGAATACAAATGCTGTATATGGGGACTGGACAATGAGCGTTAGCCAGTGTCAATGGTGGCTCCAGAAATTCTGAGCCGGAAACTACAGCCTAGAAGACGAGCCTCATCCTGGAAGATCTGAAGAGATCGATGAGGATGTCCTGCAAACCCTGGTGGAACAAAATTTCATTGTAACTGTTCAGGAACTAGCAGAGAAGCTTGGATTTGGTCAGTCAACCATTCATTGACACCTGCATGCCATTGGAAAGGTCAGCAAATTGGGTCAATGGGTTCCTCACAAACTGTCCAAGTCTAATTACATGTAGAGAGTGAATGTGTGCTCTTCTTCTTTGCTGTCACATCTCACAAATGAACCATTTTTTGTCCCACCATATTCACTGGACATTGCCCTATCTGGTTATTATTTATTCTGCAGTCTTCAAAATCATTTGGACAGAAAAATATTAATTCTATAGACGACGTCAGAACAATACTGGAGGAATACTTTTCATCACGGAGAAGTGAATTTTGGAAAAGGGGCCTTGGATGTCTGCCAGATAGATGGAAGAGTGTTGTAGAAAATGGAGAGTATATTTTAGATTCAAAAAGAACTTTGTTGATGATTTTTTTTTTCTTTCTTTGGACTTTTCTCTTTTTCCTTTCTGATGCCTGTGCATATATGCATGTATCTGCCAGTCTACCAAATTGGAACAAACACATACAAAATATTTCAAAAGTAGTGAAGAATTCTCAAAGACATTTTGAAAAGAGTAAAAAATAAAAAAAAAAAAGAGAAACGATAAAAAACCCTTACTCAGTAATTTTTTGGAAATCTCTGTCATTTCATCTTTTATATAATCATCTGGAACAATCAGACCATTTTCTTTGAGTAACTTGGAATTAACATACGACCGGTAGCAGGAGAATCCTGAAAAGATGCAGGAAATGAGATTTAATTACTAAAATTTTAATCATTATCTTTTTAACGTTCACCTTTCAGTGCTTAAGATGGGTCAGACAGAATTTGTTGAGGTAGATTATCTACAGTTGGGTACCCTTCCTGGCACTAAATCTCACCTGTTTCCAGGTAAGGAAATATTTCCTCATTGCCAGTTGTGTTCTTCACTGAAAACTGGAAACGAACGATTCAGCTTGAATGGCAAAACAAGGTTTTAAACTATTGCACAATACCAAGGCAAGGATTCAGTCACACACACACATCATTTAAAGTTCATTTTCCAAGCTGGCATGGGTTGGACAGTGTGACCAGAGCTAGCAAGTTGGGTGGTGGCACTGCACCAGACTCCTGTCTGATTTGGAATGGTTTCTACAGCTGGAAGCTCTTCCTAGCACCAACCACTTTACAAAGTGTGCTGGGTGCTTTTATGTGGCACCTCACAGGCAATTTTATGTGGTGTCACATGGGCACTTTTACGTGACACCACACAGGCACTTTTGTGTGGTGTTGTACAGGCACTTCTACATGGCACCGCATGGGCATTTTTATGTGACATCACATGGGATCTTTTACATGAGCGTTTTTGCATGGCGTCACACAGGCACTTTTATGTGGCACCACACTGACATATTTAGATGACACTGTTATGAGTGCCTCACACCACCTGCAGGATCAGTTATAACACTTCTGCTGCAGGGTACGGTTTTCTTGAGATCAGCCAAACACCAATACACATACATATATCTATATATTTATGATGGGCTTCTACGCAGTTTCTATCTACCAAATTCATTCACAAGGCATCTGTTGACCCGGGATGATCGTAGATGACACTTTCCCCAAGGTGCCATGCAGTGGGACTGAATTCAATACCACATGGTAAGGAAGCAAGATTCTTAACCACACATCCTCATCAGCTTTACTTCCATTATCCATGCTGACATGGGTTAGAAGGCTCATTCCAGTCTAACTCATCTCAAGCTGGGGCATGTCACTTCCGTAGACAGATGCTTATGCGTCATTTGGCATAACTGCTACAAATTGATGCCCTTCCACTTTCCAATAATCCTATGGAGTGTATTGGAGATGCTTCATTGTGGCCCCTTAAATGTTATTAGATATTATAAACAGTAATTAGAGGCAGCAGGCAGTAACAACAAAATAACTGTTAATTGCTTTTAGGGTCTCACTGAAAACTGTGTCTTTGAATTCATTTGTACCACATTCCTGTTGATAACATCTGTTAATTCCCCTCTCTCTCCCTTTCGCACCCACTCTCTCCTTCTCCCTCTCCCCCCTCTCTCTTCTTCTTGCCTCCACTCTCTCTCTACAAAATCTTTCTTTAACTGTTGGTACAGCCTTGCTGAAGACTATAAACACAGACAGAAAGAAACACACACAGAGGACAGGCTTCTTTCAGTTTCCATCTACCAAATCCACTCACAAGGCTGTGGTCAGTTCGAGGCTGTAGTAGAAGACACTTGCCCAAGATGACATGCAATGGGACTGAAACTGGAACCATGTGGTTGGGAAGCAAGCACCCAATATAACCCATCATAATAATAATAATAATAATAACAATGATCCTTTCTACTATAGGCACAAGGCCTGAAATTTGTGGGGAGGGAATGAGTCAATTATATTGACCCCAGTGTTTCACTGGTACTTAATTTATCTACACTGAAAGGATGAAAAGCAAAGTCGAACTCGGCAGAATAACAATCATCATCATCGTTTAACGTCCGCTTTCCATGCTAGCATGGGTTGGACGATTTGACTGAGGACTGGTGAAACCGGATGGCAACACCAGGCTCCAGTCTAATTTGGCAGAGTTTCTACAGCTGGATGCCCTTCCTAATGCCAACCACTCAGAGAGTGTAGTGGGTGCTTTTACGTGTCACCCGCACGAAAACGGCCACGCTCGAAATGGTGTCTTTTATGTGCCACCCGCACAAGCCAGTCCAGGGGCACTGGCAACGATCTCGCTCGAAAATCCTACGGGAGCCAGTCAGGCGGTACTGGCAACAGCCACGCTCAAAATGGTGCATCTCATGTGCCACCCGCACAAGAACCAGTCCAGGGGCACTGGCAACAATCTTACTTGGCTTGCCGGGTCTTCTCACGCACAGCACATTTCCAAAGGTCTCGGTCAGTAGTCATCGCCTTGGTGAGGCCCAATGTACGAAGGTCTTGCCTCACCACCTCAGCCCAGGTCTTCCTGGGCCTACCTCTTCCACGGGTTCCCTCAACTGTTAGGGTGTGGCACTTTTTCACGCAGCTATCCTCATCCATTCTCACCACATGTCCATACCAGCGCAATCGTCTCTCTTGCACACCACAACTGATGCTTCTAATGTTCAGCTTTTCTCTCAAGATACTTACACTCTGACATTCTTTCCAATGGCAGCACAAGGCCTTAAATTTGGGAGAAGGGATTAAGTTGATTACTTCGACCCCAGTGCATGACTGGTACTTAGTTAACTGACCCCCAAGAGGATGCAAAATAAAGTCGACCTCGGCGACATTTGAACTCAGAACGTAGTGTAAGACGAAATACCGGCATGCTAATGATTCTGCCAGATTGCCGCCTTAATAATAATAACTTCTAACTTGTTGTCCCTTGATGTCTCTGAGTGAGACTTGGAGCCAACTTGTACAAATACAAAGCAAAAGTCAAACATATAATAATAATAATAATAATAATAATAATCGCTGACAAATGGTATAAACACCATCCTGTAGCTGTGACAGGGAGAAAATGTATCGATTCTCTGGGACTTCCCCGTACATACCGACAAGGCTATAAAAGCTAATAAACCGGATATTATTATAAAAGATCAGACAAAGAAGACGTGTTTATTAATTGACATGAGTATTCCCTGCGATCATAATATAGCGGCGAAAGAATTTGACAAGATCAGTAAATATAAAGACTTGCTAATAGAAATTGAAAAAATGTGGCACCTCAAGGCGACTACCATACCAGTGATTGTAGGATCTCTAGGAATGATAAAAAAAGGTACTGAAACCTATTTGAAAATGATACCAGGCTTACCATCCCTACAGGAAGTGCCAAAATGCGTGCTAACTGGAACGACTCATGTACTAAGAAGAGCATTATCGTTGTGAAAACAACATCCATTCATGAATTTTTTTTTTTTCTTTTCTTAAATACATGTTTTACCTGTGAATTTACGTGTGTAAACTGGGAATGCATACGAGTTTCTCTGCCCTAGGTGCACGGAAAACACTCGGCGAGAAATGGAAGAAAATTTGAAGAAAGAAGAAAAAAAAACAACATAATAATAATAGAGACTAAAACAATACCTATTGTCATAGGTGCCCTGGGAATGACAGCGAAACGGGCTGATTACTACCTAGCTCAGATACCAGGAAACCCCAAAATGGCTGAAGTTCAAAAGATAGTGCTCATGGGAACTGCCCATATCCTACGTAAAATACTGTCTATGTGATCTCAAATTTTAAAACAAACACATAATTTTCTTATGGTTTCTTAAACATTCACTAGAACAAAACTGTACAAATCCAAATATATGGTACCCTAGGCATAACACCTATATGAACTTCTAACTTGTTGTCTCTTGAGGTCTCTGGGTGAGACTTGGATCCAACTTGTACAAATTCAAAGCAAAAGTCAAACATAAAATAATAATAATGGTTTTAAATTTTGGCACAATGCCAGCAAGTTCAGAGGAGGGGGTAACTTGATAATATCAACCCCAGTGCACAACTGGTACTTATTTTATCAATCCTAGAAGGTTGAAAGGCAAAGTTGACCTCAGCAGAATTTGAACTCAGAATGTAAAGACACTAACCATTTTGTCTGGTGTGTTAATGGTTCTGCCGGCTTGGTGTTTCAGTGTATGACATATAATGAAAGGTATTTCAAATGTGACCCTCCAGCCTTCTTTGTATACATCAAGGACTGGAAACACTTTATGATTATATAGGCGCAGGAGTGGCTGTGTGGTAAGTAGCTTGCTTACCAACCACACGGTTCCGGGTTCAGTCCCACTGTGTGGCACCTTAGGCAAGTGTCTTCTACTATAGCCTCGGGCCGACCAAAGCCTTGTGAGTGGATTTGGTAGACAGAAACCGAAAGAAGCCCGTCGTATATATGTATCATCATCATCATCATTGTTTAACATCCGCCTTCCATGCTAGCATGGGTTGGACGATTTGACTGAGGACTGGTGGACCAGGAGGCAACACCAGGCTCCAATCTGATTTGGCAGAGTTTTTACAGCTGGATGCCCTTCCTAACGCCAACCACTCCGAGAGTGTAGTGGGTGCTTTACACATATATATGTATGTGCGTATATATGTTTGTGTGTCTGTGTTTGTCCCCCCAACATCGCTTGACAACCAATGCTGATGTGTCTATGTCCCCGTAACTTAGCGGTTCGGCAAAAAGAGACCAATAGAATAAGTACTAGGCTTACAACGAATAAGTCCTGGGGTTGATTTGTTTGACTAAAGGCGGTGCTCCAGCATGGCCGCAGTCAAATGACTGAAACAAGTAAAAGAGAATATATCTGCTCGATCAGGGCAGACCTTGGGCCAGACAACAACAACAACAACAACTGTTTGTTATTTTCTTACCTTTGGGAATATCCAGGATCTCATGCCCGCCAAAATTTTTAAAGGTGTTCAACATCCTTTCATCTGCTGAGACCACCCGAGCTTGAACCTGCATCAGATGGTGTTCCAGCATCGAGATCTGGGACAGTCTCTTCTCTCTCTCTTTACAAACCTTTCAAGGGTGGTGGTGGTGGTGGGAGGAGAAAAGGGAGCAGAAAATGAAACGGAAATAAAACAATAAAAAAGCAAAGACCAATAAGTTATAGTATGTGTGTGTGTACATGTGTGTGTGAGTGTGTACATGTGTGTGTGTGTACATGTGTGTGTGAGTGTGTACATGTGTGTGTGTGTACATGTGTGTGTGAGTGTGTACATGTGTGTGTGTACATGTGTGTGAGTGTGAGTGTGTACATGTGTGTGTGTGTGTGTGTGCTGTGAGATGACATTCTTGATGGTGGTGGTAATGGTGGTTTGGTGATGATTGTAGCAGTCAGTGATGGTGCATGGCTCACTGGTTAGAGGTATTTGGCTCACAATCATAAGGTCATGAGTTCAATTCCCAGCAACATGTTGTGTCCTTGAGCAAGACACTTTATTCCACATTGCTCCAGGCCACTCAGCTGGCAAAAATAAGTTGAACCTGTGATTCAAAGGGGCCAGCCTTGTTACGTTCAGTGTCACGTTGAATCTTCATGAGAACTATGTTAAGGGTATGTGTGTCTGTGGAGTGCTACTACTACTACTACTGGTAGTAGTAGTAGTAGTGGTGGTGGTGGTAGTAGTGGTGGTGGTGGTAGTAGTAGTGATGGTGGTGGTGATGGTGGTGGTAGTAGTAGCAGCAGCAGTAGTTGTGGTGGTAGTAGTAGTAGCAGTAGTTGTGGTTGTGGTGGTGGTGTTAGTAGCAGTAGTTGTGGTTGTGGTGGTGGTGTTAGTAGTAGTAGTAGTAGTAGTAGTAGTAGTAGTCGTAGTAGTAGTAGTAGTAGTAGCAGCAGCAGTAGTTGTGGTTGTGTTAGTAGTAGTAGTCGTAGTAGTACTACCACCACCACCATATTACAAAGTAAAAAAAGAAACAAAAACAACAATTTGCCAAAAGTGAGGGCTGCCAAGCAGGCCATCTCTCACACTCAACAAACCTGGTTCAGCCATTCTACATATTTCTCATGGTAGGGGTCCTTGCTGCCCTTTGAAGTGATGAGATTCTCCACCGTTGTCATGCACAGTTTGTCTTTGCTAAGGATGTCCCTCAACGCCGACGTCAGCACGTGGTTTATGTCTTGACACTTAATAGGGGCCGGTCGTTGCAACAACATGGTGTTTTCAGGGTTTTCGGACCCTGTGCGACATGGGCTTTGGTTTGTTTCATTGCACCTTCAAAGAGAAATCCACACAGCAACAATCAAGAGAAAAAGAAAAAGCTCCCAATCAGAGATGGCCATATCACAGATGCAATGAATGCTTAGTACCACCAAGTGGGCCAGTTTTGATAAGCAACCACTTCTCCTGTCTGCCTACATCATCATCATCATTTAGCATCCATATTTCATGCTGCCACAGCTTAGATGGGTCAACTAGGATTGGTTTCTACAGCTTAGATGGTTTGATTAAGATGGATGCCCTTCCTAATGCCAACCACTCCAAAGAATGAACTAGGTGTCTATTATGTGTCGTCCAGACCAAGTGCCTTAAATATGTCACTGGCACAGGAGCCTCTAACGTGTCACCAACATGGGTGCCTTTAATGTATCACTGGTACAGGTGCCTTTAATACGTCACTGGCACAGGAGCCTCTAACGTGTCACCAACATGGGTGCCTTTAATGTATCACTGGTACAGGTGCCTTTAATACGTCACTGGCACAGGAGCCTCTAACGTGTCACCAACATGGGTGCCTTTAATGTATCACTGGTACAGGTGTCCTTAATGTGTCACTGGCACAGGTGCCTTTAATGTATCACTGGTATGGATGCCTTTAACATGTCACCAGCATGGGTGCTTTTAATACAGGAGTCGTCAAACTGGGGTAAAATTGAAATTCTTGGAGGTAATGAGGAATCTTTAGACATAAGTAAAATCATATAAAAAGCATGTTCCTTGTTATGACAGAAATTTTTCTTCTGGCTCTGAGGAAGCAGTCAAAGAGTTGCTGCCTTTTGCAATAACCTATCTTTGCAAACAAGGATTTTCCACTCTAATGAACATAAAAACAATGCAGGGTAATCGATTGGACTCCAAAGACTATATCCAAATTGCTCTGGCATCAAAATGGCCCAATTTTGAAGTAATTGTAACAAAAAGGAAACATCATCATTTCTCCAAAACCTGAAGCGAAAAAGTTTCTAGAAAAATCCTTTTGTTTCCTAATTAGGATATTAATTTATTTTATTGCATTTGTTTTATACTTTTAGGCAGGTTAACTAGGAAGTTAGTTTTTGTATGTGGCAGATGTTCAGGTGCAATAAACACTGTAAACAAACAGGAAACAACTTCTATCTCATTCCAGGGAGAAAAACTAGAGGTAGTTGATAGCTTCCGCTATCTGGGTGACCAAGTTAGTAGTGGGGGTGGGTGCGCTGAAAGTGTAGCTGCTAGAATAAGAATAGCCTGGGCCAAGTTTAGAGAGCTCTTACCTCTGCTGGCGACAAAGGGACTCTCACTCAGAGTAAAAGGCAGACTGTATGACGCATGTGTACGAACAGCCATGCTACATGGCAGTGAAACATGGGCTGTGACTGCTGAGGACATGCGTAAGCTCGCAAGGAATGAAGCCACTATGCTCCGTTGGATGTGTAATGTCAGTGTGCATACCCGACAGAGTGTAAGTATCTTGAGAGAAAAGCTGAACATAAGAAGCATCAGTTGTGGTGTGCAAGAGAGACGATTGCGCTGGTATGGACATGTGGTGAGAATGGATGAGGATAGCTGCATGAAAAAGTACCACACCCTAACAGTTGAGGGAACCTCTGGAAGAGGTAGGCCCAGGAAGACCTGGGCTGAGGTGGTGAGGCAAGACCTTCGTACATTGGGCCTCACCGAGGCGATGACTACTGACCAAGACCTTTGGAAATGTGCTGTGCGTGAGAAGACCCGGCAAGCCAAGTAAGATCGTTGCCAGTGCCCCTGGACTGGTTCTTGTGCGGGTGGCACATGAGATGCACCATTTTGAGCGTGACCGTTGCCAGTACCGCCTGACTGGCCTTCGTAGGATCTTTGAGCGAGATCGTTGCCAGTGCCCCTGGACTGGCTCTTGTGCGGGTGGCACATAAAATACACCATTTTGAGCGTGGCCGTTGCCAGTACCGCCTGACTGGCCTTCGTGCCAGTGGCACGTAAAAGCACCCACTACACTCTCTGAGTAGTTGGCGTTAGGAAAGACATCCAGCTGTAGAAACTCTGCCAAATCAGATTGGAGCCTGGTGTTGCCATCCGGTTTCACCAGTCCTCAGTGAAATCGTCCAACCCATGCTAGCATGGAAAGTGGACGTTAAACGATGATGATGATGACATTTATAATTGTATTTTCCATATACATAGATTCAAGAAACCTTTTGGATTCAAAGAATCTATGATTTTCTTCCTTTCAAATCAAGGGGTAACATCGGTGTAAATAAATATATGTTGGGGTAAATGGTTAAAAAAATTTTCTGACTCCCTACTTTAACATGCCACTGGCATGGGTCTCTTTGACATATTGCCAGCATGGTTGCCTTTAATGTGTCACTAGCACAGGCACTTTTAACATATCAGTTCACAGGTGCCTTTAACATGTCACCAGCATAGGTGCCACTAATGTGTTACCAGCATGGATGCCTCTCTTGTGCCACTAACACAGGTGCCTTTAATGTACCACTAGCATGGGTGCCTTTAATGTGTCACCAGCACAAGTGCTATTAATGTGTCACTGGCACAAGTGCTATTAATGTGTCGCTGGCACAGGTGCCACTAATGTGTCCCCAGTACAGATGCCTTGAACGTGTCACCAGATAAAGTGCCTTTAATGTGTCACCAGCACAGGTGCTATTAATGTGTTACTAGCACAGGTGCCTTTAATGTGTCACCAGCACAGATGCCTTTAATGTGTCACCAGATCAAGTGCCTTTGATGTGTCACCAGCACAGGTACTATTAATGGGTCGCTGGCACATGTGCCTTTAATAAGTCACCAGCATGAGAGCTTTTAACATGTCACTGGCAAAGGTACCTTTAATGTGTCACCAGCATGAAGACGATGATACACCATATGCACACTTGTCACTGATTTATATTGTAACAGGAGGGTTTTTTCTTTTTGTTTTGGAACATAATTTGTTACATCAATAGTAAAAACGTTCATACAATACAATATATGGAAACATTAAGATGAAACAGTGTAATGTGACATGTAAGGAAAGTTTCTGCTAGGACCTCAACACAGGGGCTAGTTTTTTTTGATATACCAAGTAAATATTCAGGTGCTGTGGTGTGTCTTCTTCTTTGATAATCCTTGATTGAATATACAACAGAAAACAGAGGTCAGGAGAGTGTAACACCACTTGACCCCAAACACTCTAAATTCTGGTACTTGATTTGACTGTATTTAGAAGCCCTGCTCATGGAAAGTTCTAGTCAGGCCACCAAATTATTGCATGAATATTAGATAATATCTCGGTCATGTACATGCTCAAACTACGACTGAACTGTGGCTTTTGTATGTGGCAAAAGGCAGGATCAAATCCAGTGCTATGATATTAAAAGTGCATTACTGCAAACATTGTATAGAGAGGCAAAACAAACAAAACAAAACAAAAAAAAAACATGATATACATACATAGTAGACGCTTGGACTGGTTCTGACATGGTTTAAGTCTGTCTCATTGAAGGAAATGAAGTGTAACTGTGATACACCCGCAAGAAAACCTGTAACAAATCCAATATTATTGGTCACTATATATATGTGTATGTATGTATGTAAGTACATATGTATATATATGCATGTATATGTGTATGTTTCATTGCATAATGGCTACCTCTGATGAGTACAGAGTTACATAATCAGACTGTTACCTAACACTCTGTTGAACCCTTAATGCAAAACCAGTTTGGTAAGATCGGCAGTAATGGATATGTAATACTGTAAACTTCAATTAATATATATTCGACTACCATCCATGCAACATCTATATTCCTCCCTGTGCTTGTCAAATCTTATGTCCCTGCCATAAGGCTTTACTTCTACACACACCAGCTCAAATTAATTCATCCGTAGTCAAAAGACACCCATTGTTAATCTCCTGTTATTTGTATTTGTGTACCATTTCTCTGGGGGTTTCTTTCCGTCCTTGTTTTCGTATACATTCGCTGCTTTCTTCCAAGGAATCTAGTGCTCTTAGCTTAGTTTTTTCTTTGGGGCTGGCCAGATTGGAGCAATATCGAGAATAACCAGCCGAAATTGCAAAGATAATCTGGAACTCGACTGAGGAAAGAAAACTCCGAATGACTTGTCCTTGTTTTTTTTGTATCGTCTGTCTGGATGTTTTGTTGTCCCTTTTTTGTATCACCTGACTGTCTGGATGTTTTGCGTTCTTGTCCCATTTTGTATTTATATATATATATATATTTATATATATATATATATTTATATATATATATATATATTTATATATATATATAGGGTTAGAAATGAGTACAGCAATGAATTCCGGGTAGAGGTAGGGGTCCACCAAGGTTCCGTCCTCAGCCCCCTCTTATTTATCATAGTCCTCCAGGCAATCACAGAGGAGTTCAAGACAGGTTGCCCCTGGGAGGTCCTCTATGCTGATGACCTTGCCCTAATTGCGGAGTCACTATCAGAACTAGAGGAGAAGTTTCAGGTGTGGAAGCAAGGTCTAGAATTGAAGCGCCTTAGAGTCAACCTAGCTAAAACCAAAATCCTCATAAGTAGGAAGGTAGATAAAACACAAACCCCTTCAGGTAGATGGCCCTGCTCAGTATGCAGTAAAGGAGTAGGTAGTAACTCTATAAGATGTACCCGGTGCAAGCTATGGACACACAAGAGGTGCAGCAACATCAAAGGCAGGTTAACTAGCAAGTTAGTTTTTGTTTGTGGCAGATGTTCAGGTGCAATAAAGACTGCAAACAAACAGGAAACAACTTCTATCTCATTCCAGGGTGAAAAACTAGAGGTAGTCGATAGCTTCCGCTATCTGGGTGACCAAGTTAGTAGTGGGGGTGGGTGCGCTGAAAGTGTAGCTGCTAGAATAAGAATAACCTGGGCAAAGTTTAGAGAGCTCTTACCCCTGCTGGCGACAAAGGGACTCTCACTCAGAGTAAAAGGCAGACTGTATGACGCATGCGTACGAACAACCATGCTACATAGCAGTGAAACATGGGCTGTAACTGCTGAGGACATACGTAAGCTCGCAAGGAATGTGTAATGTCAATGTGAATACCCGTCAGAGTGTAAGTATCTTGAGAGAAAAGCTGAACATTAGAAGCATCAGTTGTGGCATGCAAGAGAGACGATTGCGCTGGTATGGACATGTGGTGAGAATGGAGGAGGATAGCTGCGTGAAAAAGTGCCACACCCTAACAGTTGAGGGAACCCGTGGAAGAGGTAGGCCCAGGAAGACCTGGGCTGAGGTGGTGAGGCAAGACCTTCGTACATTGGGCCTCACCAAGGCGATGACTACTGACCGAGACCTTTGGAAATGTGCTGTGCGTGAGAAGACCCGGCAAGCCAAGTAAGATCGTTGCCAGTGCCCCTGGACTGGTTCTTGTGCGGGTGGCACATGAGATGCACCATTTTGAGCGTGGCCGTTGCCAGTACCGCCTGACTGGCTCCTGTAGGATTTTCGAGCGAGATCGTTGCCAGTGCCCCTGGACTGGCTTGTGCGGGTGGCACATAAAAGACACCATTTCGAGCGTGGCCGTTTTCGTGCGGGTGACACGTAAAAGCACCCACTACACTCTCTGAGTGGTTGGCGTTAGGAAGGGCATCCAGCTGTAGAAACTCTGCCAAATCAGACTGGAGCCTGGTGTTGCCATCCGGTTTCACCAGTCCTCAGTCAAATCGTCCAACCCATGCTAGCATGGAAAGCGGACGTTAAACGATGATGATGATGATGATGATATATATCGTCATCATCATCATATAGATATGTCTGTCTGTCTGTCTGCCAAAGCCACATCAGTTTACATGTAAACATACATACACCTGGTTGGACAACAATGGTAGTGTAGTGAAACTTTTCTCTCGGGCATTCAATCACAAATGATAACGAAGCGGCTAACATCTAGCCTTCGGCTGCCTTGGACCCTTGTGTCCACCACCCTGATTGGTTCTCATTTGCGCGGCAATCATCACCAGTTCTGTTTCGTGCCAGGGTGCATACAGTCCAATCGTGGCCTTCAGATAAGGTCACCTGAGAGAGAGTTTTTCTGCGTTTCCAGTGAGCCCTATTTCATCTATAAATAAGCCTGTTTGAACCCGTCAGTCGTCTTCGATTTCAGACCTCTCACAGGTCTGGTCGCTGACCACATACAGAACACAGCTCCAGCCAGTTTCCAGCGACAACGTCATCACCACCAAAGTACTGTCTACCACAATGTCGTCGCCAGCAACACCACTACGAGAGTACACACCAACATCAAACGCGGTTTCATCTCTACACTGTACTAGTGGATTATTTCCACCACGAAGTTAACAGTCGGAACTACACTGTGAGAATATTCTGCACCAGGTAACCGGTCTACAGCATCGACGCTCAACACACACAACATGTGACACCACAGCTCTGCTCTCTCGGCCACAACTTCCTGCATATGAACATTCTATCTCCTTGTGTAACTCTTATACGAACTGGTATTTCTCTATCTCCGTGTTTAGGACTTTCATAGTCTATGTTACAGACACTCTTTCAATGATCTGTGTTCCTCTCTCTCTCACACACACATATTGTACACACACTCTTGCTTATACGACAGTCCGTCATTTCATATTGTTGTATACATACTCTTGTACACGAAGGCCTGACTTATCTACTGTGTTATTTATATATGCCACATGCTCGCACACACAGACATTACAGTTTCACTATGTTAATAAACTTACTCTCTTTATATATCTAACGGTTGTGTCTGTCACTCTCTTGTTCCTTTTTACTGGCACTTGGCTCACATTCTCTCACGGCGAGCCTTCAATGTTATATATCATGTTTTGTGTCCGACCGCGCGACGCATTCAAAGGAGCCATTTTTCGTCTCGTCGCCATTCTCCTTTGGTTCTATTACAGTAGCAACATTTTGGCCACATTATCAGGGTCAAGAATTTCTGCAGGTCCAGTCTGACAGATAATGGACAAATGTGTAACGAAAATGAAGACAAAGAAACAACATCAAAGCCTGAGTGGGGAATCTCATAACAGAGTGTTTGACAACAGCATGAAACTCCATTTTGTGGCGAAAATATAGGCTGCTTCTGAGGCCTCGGAAAGGACCTTGACAGAATGAACAGCTGTAACACAAGGCAAGCGTGTGCCAATGAATAAACAGTTGTACTGAAGGCCCTGACTTTCAACCATGAATGGAAATATTCATTCATCTACCCATGTCTCCATTTAAATTAGGGATTCTCAACTGGGATCCGTATGGCCCTTGGCGAGTCCACATAAGATTTTCTTGTTAAAGTATGTGGTCAATACATTGGTTACACTTTTTAATACAATTCCTAATATTTAATTATAAAAATACAGTTGGATGGGATTTTTTTTTTAAATAGCGAGCAAAGGGTTGAGAACCACTGACCTAAAATGGCTGATCTAAATCTATCTACGTACCCATCTAATTATCTCTTTGTTCATTTTTATGAGTCCATCCATCTCTCTCTCTCTCTCTCTCTCTCACTCTCTTTCCATCCGTCTAATCATTCTACATGTAAACATACGTATGTCTGCGGTGGCGGGTGGGGGGTAAAAACAACAAAATATACTTAACTCAATGGAATGATGTGAGAAAAAAATGGAGGGAAAAGTCCAATCTAGAAATCGAAGGTATCGTCAGAAAGAGAGCAACGGCTGTTTACGTCCGTGTGTATATGAAAGCTATAAAAGATGATGTTAAGAAATGTAAACATAAAGATGTAAATAAATAAAACGAATTAAAAGTGCAGTTTGTTTACATGAGTTACTAAGCGACAACGTAGCTTTCTTAACCTCACACATGCTAAACTTGAAGAGTTCCACTTCCGTCTCTTCCCAGACTTTGCGACTTGGTTACCATAGAATCGGTAAATATTTCCATTGTGTGTAGTGTGACAGTTTTTGGAAAGTTGGTCGGTGGGTATTCTGCGACAGAATGTCTTGGAGAATACCTAAGGACCAAATAATGAAAGTAAATGTGTGAATTCCAATTAGGAAGACATTAATTAATGCTGAAAACGAGAGTTGCAGTTATCTTAAAGGTGAAAATATAAGCAAATTATAAACAACGTAATTTGTTTTTAAACATTCATTTGTTTATACTTTATAAAACTTAAACTTATAAAACTTGTATTTATAAAACATTTTGAGAAATATAAAGTAAAAGATGGACGTGTATTCGGTTTAACGACACAAGTATGTTTTATACCTGACTGTTTCAGGAAACTATTTTTTTTTTAATGCGATGTTCCACAAAAACCTTGAAGTTGGTATAAATTACGATTATATCAGAATTTCGAGAGTGGGGAGAAGATTATCGGATAATTCACACGGATCGAATGTGCTTCTTCGTAACTTTCAGAAAAATGTACGTTTTTTAATGAAACTTTCTAGAAATACTTTTCGGGTGGTGTAAAATTATGATCAGATTGGAATTTAATGTAAAAAAAAAAAAAAAAAAATGCTGGGTGCACACACAGATACATGCTGGTATATATCGCGTATTTATGCCTACAAAATGGAACTTGAAATTATAAAAAAATTGATATATGTTATTATGTATGTGTTCGCCCACCTCTCTCTCCATTAAATTCCAGTATAATCGTTATCTACATCATCTGACAAAGTTGGGTACGGGACATACACGTTTAGGTATGTCTAAATTTGTAGGGGCTATACGGTTATAACGACCTCCAGTACAAATCAGAAGGGACTACCACATAGAAACAATATTCTATATCCTCCTAATTTACAAATAGAGTTGCGTTTGTTATCTTTATCTGGGTCTCACTTCATTTTCTTTCGTGTCGTCGTTAGTCCGACAAATAAATAATCATTTTTACATTAGTGGCTATTAAAGTTAATTAAACGATCAATATAAAGACTTTCACCCGGGATCAAAAAAAAACATTATCCAGCCTGGTGGGTGTTAACAAGTGTGTGGAAAACGAATATGGAAAAAAATGCGCGCTGACGACCCGAGAGGGGTGGAGCTTTCGGAAAATTCACAAGATCCTATTTCTCCGTCTTAACTTCAGGTAAAATGGATATTACCATAACAAATGCTTCTGTGTGTTACTGGGAAATTTATAGAGAGTGAAGAAAAGCTTCTAAGCAAACATCTCTAGACTTGTTTTTTAAGAAATCTAGAAATCCGTCTACGAGTGCCTATGAATCGGCGATCGCGTCTACAAGTGATGGCGGGTGCGAGTAAAAGTGATTCAGAAAACGATTATAATAATAATATTTTTTATTATAAAGGATCTTGACATTTTTTTTACTTTCCATAAAATATTCTTTACATTCTACTGTTGTTTTATTGCCATTTATTTACGAGTATTATAAATTTTATAAGTAACATATTTTTCTGGGAACGAATTACGAGTTATAACATTGCTACTACGAGTAACTATTGCTCTGCTTTATGAGTTTTCGCTTTACGAATGGTCTCTCGGATCAAATTAATTCCTATATCGAGGCATTATTGTCCTAATTAAACTGAATTTAATGTTTTATAAGATTTTATAAACAATAAATGATGGAATTCCGGTTGAAGCACCCCATATAACCTCTTTTACTTATTTCAGTCATTTGACTGTGGCCATGCTGGAGCACCGCCTTTAGTCGAGTAAATCGACCCCAGGACTTATTCTTTGTAAGCCTAGTACTTATTCTATCGGCCCCTTTTGCCGAACCTCTAAGTTACGGGGACGTAAACACACCAGCATCGGTTGTCAAGCGATGTCGGGAGGGCCAAACATAGACACACAAACACACACACATATATATATATATATATATATATATATATATATATATATATATATATATACGACGGGCTTCTTTCAGTTTCCGTCTACCAAATCCACTCACAAGGCTTTGGTCGGCCCGAGGCTACGGTAGAAGACACTTGCCAAGGTACCACGCAGTGGGACTGAACCCGGAGCCGTGTTGTTTGTAAGCAAGCTACTTATCACACAGCCACTCCTACGCCTATAAATTTTGGGGCCAGTCGATTAGATCGACCCCAATATGCAACTGGTACTTAATTTATCGACCCCGAAAGGATAAAAGGCAAAGTCGACCTCGGCGGAATTTGAACTCAGAACGTATTGACAGACGAAATACCGTTAAGCATTTCGCCCCATGTGCTAACCACTCTGTCAGTTCGCCGCCTTAAATCCTTTTTTAATTTTTTGGAATTTTCAGAAAAGTTTTGCGATTTTGTTTTCTCCACATGGAAATTCATACGATTATCCCCTTTTGCTGCCCTCTCTCTGTCTATCTGTCCCCACCTCTCTCTCCCTCTCTCTCTCTCTCTCTCTCTCTCTCTCTCAGTATCAGCAGTGCTGTGAGAATGTTATAATGGCACATAAAAAACAGTCGTCACTCATGAGCGAATGTGACTTGGTATTTTGACAAATCTCATGGTAATTGTTTTAGGTGGACATAGACACCCTCTCAGACCGCTAACTCTTGACCTGATAAAACACAGGAGATGTGACAGCTGGAGAAGAGGACTGCACTAGGCCGGCACTGGGCCAACAGAGCAACACGGAATAGTGTGCTTTACTCTAGATCAGTGCCCCACAAACTTTTTTTTACACTTGTATTCTTTTCAAAATTTGGCGACACACCTGAACTAAAAATATAACTAAAAGTATTCTTTTACTTGTTGCAGTTATTTGACTGCAGCCATGCTGGAGCACTGCTTTTAGTCAAACATATTGACCCCAGGGCTTATTCTTTGTAAGCCGAGTACTTATTCTATCGGTTTCTTTTGCCAAACCATTAAGTTACGGGGACGTAAACACACCAACACCGGTTGTCAAGCAGTGGTAGGGGACAAACACAGCCACACACATATATATGGCAGGCTTCTTCCAGTTTCCATCTACCAACTTCACTCACAAGGCTTTGGTTGGCCTGTGGCTATAGTAGAAGACACTAGCCTAAAGTGCCATACAGTGGGACTGAACCCAGAACCAGGTGAAAGGGAAGCAAGCTTCTTACCACACAGCCACGCCTGTGCCTATACACACATGCATACACACACCATCATCTTCATCTATATATATGTATGTATGTATGTGTATATATATATATATATATAATTCAAATTTACAGAAAACAAATGACGAAGACAGGTGAAGGAACAACAAGCAGATGTATTAGTTTGATGCACGGGAAGAATGGAAAAGTCTTTTATGTTTTGAGCCTAAGCTCTTTGACAGAAAAGATTGAGAGGTAAAAAAAATGGAGAAAGAAAAAAATGTGTAAGGATTAATGGTTCAATATGATATACAAGATCTGATCAATAAGTATCCGGACTGTTGCCATAGTAACGAAGCTAAAGCACACAGAGTGAAACTGCTCGGTAATGATTGACCTTGAGCTCTGCTGTGCATGTGCACCAAGTTTTAACATTCTAACTCACTTCCACTGTTTACAGCAGTGCTTGGAAGGAAGGTGTGTAGCATGTGATCGTTGCATTGACCATGACAGAGAAAGTTGTCATGGCAATACCTGCTCAGAGGCCTAGGCAAAGTCACAGAAGGTTTATGGAGAGGAGTGTATGAGCTGCACACAAGTGTACGAGTTTTTCAGATGTTTCCAAGATGGCTGAAAAAAAGTCGATATTGACAAACGTTACAGTGCAGTTCAGTTCATTATCACTGAAGGTTTGGGCATGAGACCCGTGTCTGCCAAGTTTGTGCCTGAACTGCTTTCAGCTGACCAAAAAGACACTTGGGTTTCAGTTGCACAAAATCTCCTTGATTGTGTCAAGAACAATGAAAACTTTTTGAAAACTTTGCATAAGCCTCGGAGCAGGTACCCATAAGCTTTTGGCAAAATTTGATGCAGATTCTCTGCTCAACTTTCTCTGTCATAGTCAATGCGATGATCACACACTACACACCTTCCTTCCAAGCACTGCTATAAACAGCGGATGTGAGCTAGAATGTTAAAACTTAGTGCGCTTACACAGCAGATCTCAAGGTCAATCTGTGCCATGCAGCTTCACTCTTCGTGGTTTAGCTTTGTTACTATAGCAACAGTCCGGATACTTATTGATCAGACCATATATATATAGGTTTGATAAGTGCTAACGTGCAAAACTCTCAGCACTTGAGTCACTCTGTTACATCTCCCAAATATTGCACTGTTGTACTCAAGAAGACCTGTCTACCACAGAAGAATTAATACTGGTGCTGGTGCCACATCAAAATCACTGGTGCTGGTGTCACATAACAAGTACTGGTGTCATATTAGAGGCACTGATGATGGTGCCACATAAAAGGCACATAGTATCTTCTGTGGAGTGGTTGGTGTTAAGAAGGGCACCCAGTCACAGAAACCATGCCAAAACAGACAATGGAGCTTGGTGTGGCCCCTGGCCTTACCATCTCTGACCAAACTGTCCAACCCATGCCAGCAGGGAAAGCAGATGTTAAATGATGATATATATATATAGGCATGTTTTTTTTTTTTTTTCTTTTTTGTTATGTTCTCAAATTTTAACTTTTCTTCATTTCTACTTGTTGCCTCCTCCTCCTCCTTGTCTTCTTTGTTTCTTTCACTTTCCTCTTACGCTTTTTGCTTCTCCTCTTTCTTGCCTTCTTTTCATTTTCTTTTCTTACTCTTCTTCCTCTTACTTTCTGTTTTCCTCCTTCCTCTTCTTCTTCACCTTCTACCCCTCTTTCCCCTCCATCTTCATTTCTTCTCCTTCCTTCCTTCCTTCTTCAATTCTTCTTCTTCTTCAGTTTTTTTGCTTTTGTTTACCTTTTCAGGTTCATCTTGCTGGTCTTGTTGCCAAAGTGACTTTAAGAAGGGAGAAGAACTGCTGACCCTCACCCAAGACAACATCCAACCAACCAACCAACCAACCAATCAGTCACCCTACAGAAATGCATTTGAATCAGTTACCCAAAGAATGTCTGCTAAAGATATTCCAATACCTGCCGTTAGTTGATGTTATCTTGGGGGTAAGGTCAACTTGTTCCGATTGGTACAAACTCAGTTTCAATGGCGTTCTCTGGAAAACGGTCAATCTCAACAATCGGAATATGGCGTCACGCATGAGTGATGGAAACTTTTTAAATCTACTTCGTTCTGTTTCAGAAAGTGTTGAAGAGATTATTTTTGGTTACAGTCCAACCATTTCAGAAGTTAGCATCCTTCACGAAGAAATTCAATGCCCTAATTTAGTCAGCATTGACTTACGTAGAATTACTGTTGATGCCAGTGTTCTAGAGACATTTCTCACAAAATATCCGAGAATGGAGAAGTTGTCTTTGGAATTAACACTAGCAGATAATTGCACTCAATTTTTAGAATTTTTCCAGAACCAGGACTTCTCTTGTTTAAAAACTCTTTCTATTATATTTAAACTTGAGGAGGACTGTGATAAGAATCTCCAAGAAGGCCAGGAATTTGAAGAGGTGCTATCTAAGTATCCAACACTGTGTAACTTGAACTCATTGTTGGTTGATGCCATTGTCCCCTGTACATCTTTACAGTGTTTGTCTATCAGGTTCAGCTATTTATCAGATGAAACCTTGTATAAAATTCTCTCTGCAACTAAGCAATTGACACACCTTAACATTGCTGATTGCAGGTATGTAACCGGCAAAGCGTTAAATGCACTCACACTTGACAGTGGACTTGTTAATTTAAACATGGATGACACCTGTGTAACGGACGATGCCATTAAAGTAACGGCCGAGAGATGTCACCGACTGCGGTCTGTCTCATTGGAAAATTGTCTGTGCATAACAGATAAAGGGGTTAGTGTTTTGGCACAAAACTGTCCCTGTATCACAGATTTCTCTCTCAACCACAGAATTTTTAATGAAAACACATTTGATGATTTAACTGGTGGATCAAACAAACAGTCAATACGCCAAGATTTTGAGAAAATGAGTGTGAAACCCTTTTTAAGTGTGACCAATGTTAGTATCATGTCTCTGGTCAACTATTGTCACAACTTGAGTAAACTCGGTCTTGCTGGTTGCATGGCCCTCACTGACCAGGCAGTCGAACAGATAGCCTGTTCTTGTCCTTATCTAACCCTGTTAAACCTATCTGCATGTATGCAGGTGTCTGATCGCTCTATTGAGTTGGTCTTTCAGAAGTGTCAATTCCTGGAAATACTTTTCCTTAGAAACTGCATCAATGTTACCAAATTGACTTTCCCTGGCACCAAAACCAGAATTTATTCAAATGAATGCAATGTCTCAAAGGATGCTCAGAATGTGACTGATTCTTGTGATAACATGACCAGAAGTTGTGAACCAGTAGTTGAAGCAGCCGAGAAAATACCTGACCAAGACAATGCCCATTGCCAATTGCATCAGCAATGTCTTTGTAAACAGGATTTTAAATTGACCATTTTGAATCTGAATTTCTGCACACAGATTTCAGACACATCACTCATGCAGATAGCACACAACTGTCCACGGCTGCACAAGTTATTCTTATGCAGTTGCATTCAGATCACTGACTCTGGCATTGGAGTGATTGCAAAGATGTGTCCCCTACTCAATACTTTGGACATTAGCGGTTGGTCAGTTTGTAATGGGGAACACATGCAACTGACCGACCACAGCCTGATGGAACTCTCTGTCCATAGTCAGTACCTGTCGTGTCTGGTTGTCGTTCGATGCATGAACATCACAGTAAAGGGCGTCTGTGCTATTCTCTCTAAGTGCAGCAAATTGCGCAAGGTTTGTATCAGCACTGGTGTGCACTTCAGAGTTAGCAGCGTCGCTTTGCACACCAGTTTGCAGAAAATCGAAGCTTACACTTCCCTGAAGAATTACAAAGATTCAAACCAAGATAACTTCATCGTTCTTGATTTGTACCCTTATAACAAGAGGTTACTTTAGATACCCCTGTTGATCAATATCTACCCCAATGTACACTCCCAGCTGTAGCCACCTTGCCTGCAAATCTTCAGATGTGGCTAGCACATCCATTCAGCCCATAGTGGTTTAGTGTCAATTGTACCTCACAGGGCTGTCTATATCTCCCAGAGCTTTTGAGAAAGTTTCACCACATCATGGAACTGCTATACCACCTTACCACACTTCTTTATACCTCACTCTGTAACTAACATTGAAGCACAACACCATAACAATATCCCACCACTCAAACACACCACAGAGCTCCTTATTTCCTGTTTTCTCTGCTTGTGGCAGAATGCTCACCAACATAAGACAGTTGCCTCTATAGTATGAATTTATATTATTGGACATATCATGATAGTTTTATCAGCCATACTGTTTCCAGCTTAAGGCATGCTGGAAACAGGTATTAATTTTGGAGTTTTCTTTCTAGATTAATTGCTTTCACTGCAGCTAAGTAGCTCACTCTACCCTTACAGAAATATATCAATCCCATTGATGGGACCCTTCCTGGTACCACCATTCAAGGTCTGAGTGGACCAGGGAGTGATGGTAACTCCATGCTCCCCACAACTCAAGAACTCCCAAACGGGAGCTTTACTCTTATATGCTGGCTTGGGACATGTTGGAAAAAGGTATTAATTTTGGAGTTTTCCTTCTAGATTAATTGCTTCCACTACATCAAAAGAGCACAGTCTACCCTTACAAAAATATATTCAACCTATAGACAGGATGCTAACAGGTACTACCATTCTGGGTTTGAACAGATCTGGGAGTAATGGTAACAAAGCAGTGACTCCACATTTCCCAGAACTCCAGACCTGAAGCCTTGTTCTTAATATGCCAGCTTAGGGCATGTTGGAAGTGGGTGTTAATTTTGGAGTTTTCTTTCATCACAGCTAAGGAGCTCAATCTAACCTAACAAAAATCTATTCAATGGGATACTGAAAGGTACTACCGTTCCCAGTCATAAAGGACCTAGGAGTAATACTAATTAAGGGATGACTCCATGCTCCTCACAACACCAGAACTATCTAACCAGAGTCTCACCACCAGATATAGTTTAATGTCATACTCAGGACAAGCCTCTTTTACCTTTGGGAGATCCATTTAACCCCTAGGTGTGACCCCGACAGGTACTACTGTTCCAGGTCTGAATGGATCTGGCCCTAACGGTAATTAAGGGGTGACTTTACACTCCCCAGAACTTCAGAATTCCCAAACTGGAACCTCCCCACCACATGTAGTTTAATTTCATACCCAGAACAAACCTCTTTTACTCCTTTGAAATTTATTTAATTCATAGATGGGACCCTGATGAGTACTACCATTCTATGTCAAAAAGGATCAGGGAGTACTGGTAATTAACCCCTTTGATATCAACCCACCCAAGTTCACCCTTGCTTCTGTGATACAAACTTACCATTTTAAGGGGATCTAAATAAAAATCTCCCATGAAGCTTCTATATTAATTTATGCCCCAATTATCAGCTTTGTAATGATGAAGATGTTTTAGTAAATTCTTAATTATTTTCAAAATTAATTAAATTAAAGAAGGTGCCCCTATTCAAAATCTTGTACACCCAGTCATAAGAAATACATTTAATGCCACCCGAGTGGGCATAGATTAAGTGTGAAATGGACTATATACCTCTTAACTCCCTAACATACTGCTGGTGATACAATTGACTCTGCCCCTTTCAACCTTACAAAATTTAGCTTTTTGCCTATGCAAAATAAGTAGTATTATTCTTTTTAACTCAGGTTTTTGTTGAAACTCCTGGAGTCTTGCATGCGTAGTGAGCTTGCTGCCTGCAGCCTACGGTATGATGCTATCAACTAATTAATACTTTCCTTATTATTATTATTGTTGTTGTTGTTATTAAGGTGGCTAGCTGGCAGCATCGTTAGCACGCTGGGCGAAATGCTTAACAGTATTTCGTCTGCCACTACGTTCTGAGTTCAAATTCCACTAAGCTTGACTTTGCCTTTCGTCCTTTTGAGATCTTTAAATTAAGTACCAGTGAAACACTGGGGTCAATGTAATCCCAAAATTTCAAGCCTTGTGCCTATAGTAAAAAGGATTGTTATTATTATTATTATTGTTGTTGTTGTTGTTAAGGCGGCTAGCTACCAGATTTGTTAGCTTCACAGCATTTCGTCCATCTTTACGATCTGAGTTCAAATTCCGCCAAGGTTGACTTTGCCTTTCATTCTTTCAGAGTCGGTAAAATAAGTACCAGCTTAATACTGGGGTGGATTTAATCGACTAGCTCCCCTCCCATCACATTTCAGACCTTGTGCCTATAGTAGAACGGATTATTATTGTAATTAAGGTGTCAAGCTGGCAGAATCGTTAGCATGCTGGGCAAAATGCTTAGTGGCATTTCGTCTGTCTTTACATTCTGAGTTCAAATTCCACTGAGGTTGACTTTGCCTTTCATCTTTTCGAGGTCTATAAATTAAGTACCAGTTGTGTACTGGGGGTCGATCTAATCGACTGGCCCCCTCACCTGAAATTGCTACCCTTCAGGCAAAACTTGAAACCAAATTCCACCAAGGTTGACTTTGCTTTTCACCCTTTGGGGCTGATAAAATAAGTACCAGCTGAATACTGGGGTCGATGTAATTGACTCATCCTCTCCCTCTAAATTGCTGCCCTTGTAGAAAAATTTAGAATTATTATTATTATTATAAGATTTTGTCCTGCTGCTTTTTTTCCAGTATATTTCATGAAGTGTGTTTAGGGTTCACTCCTTACTGACCCTTACAGTTGAACCAGTGACCTTTTATTGATTCATCACGAAGGGTCATAAGAGGCACATTTTTGTTCAAAATGCCTCAGAAAAAAAGAAATCAAAATGTAAAAATCAAAAGAGGAGACATTTTTAATATTTATTTATGTTTATTTATATATTATTTATATTTATTTATTTATTATATATATTTATATATTATTTATATATATTTATTTATTTATGTTTATTTATATATTATTTATATTTATTTATTTATTATATATATTTATATATTATTTATATTTATTTATTTATTTATGTTTATTTATATATTATTTATATTTATTTATTATATATATTTATATATTATTTATATTTATTTATTATATATATTTATATATTATTTATATTTATTTATTTATTATATATATTTATATATTTATATTTATTTATTTATTTATGTTTATTTATATATTATTTATATTTATTTATTATATATATTTATATATTATTTATATTTATTTATTATATATATTTATATATTATTTATATTTATTTATTATATATATTTATATATTATTTATATTTATTTATTTATTATATATATTTATATATTATTTATATTTATTTATTTATTATATATATTTATATTTATTTATTTATTTATGTTTATTTATATATTATTTATATTTATTTATTTATTTATGTTTATTTATATATTATTTATTTATTTATTTATTATATATATTTATATATTATTCATATTTATTTATTTATTATATATATTTATATATTATTTATATTTATTTATTTATTTATGTTTATTTATATATTATTTATTTATTATATATATTTATATATTATTTATATTTATTTATTTATGTTTATTTATATATTATTTATATTTATTTATTTATGTTTATTTATATATTATTTATATTTATTTATTTATTATATATATTTATATATTATTCATATTTATTTATTTATTATATATATTTATATATTATTTATTTATATTTATATATAATTTCGCTTCGTCAAATCTTCCCCTCGCTTTATTATGATTTTTTAATATTTTTATTTTTTAGAAAAATAAACGTTTATTTGTATAAAAGATATTTACACTGACTTATTTATTGCTGTTGTTGCTGTTATCATCATCATTGTTATTATTATTAAGGTGGTGAGCTGGCAGAATCGTTAGCATGCTTAATGAAATGCTTAACATTATGTCATATGTTGCTGCGTTCTGAGTTCAAATTTTGCTGAGGTCACCTTTGCCTTTCATCCTTTCGGGGTCGATTAAATAAGTACCAGTTACACACTGGAGGTCGATGTAATCAACTTAATCCCTTCCCCCAATTTTTGAGGCCTTGTGTTTCCAGTAGAAAGAACTATCATTATTATTGTTAATGATAATAATAAGGTGGTGAACTGGCAGAGTCGGTAGCATTCCAGGCAAAATGCTTAGCTGCATTTCATCCATCTTCTGAGTTCAAATTCTGCCAAGGTTGACTTTGCGTTTCATTCTTTCGGGGTCAATAAAATGAGTGCCAGTCAGGCACTGGGGTTGATGCAATCAACTAGCCCCCTCCCCCAAAATTCCAGGCCTTGTGCCTATAGCAGAAAGGATCATTATTATTAATTATTATTATTATTATTATTATTAAAGCAGCAAGCTGTCAGAATCATTAGCATGCTGGACAAAATAGTTAAAGGCATTTTATAAGCCTTTATGTTCCGAGTTCAAATTCCACCAATGTCAACTTTGCTTTTCATCTTTTGGGGGTCGACAAATGGGCACTGGGGCCAACGCAATTGACTGGCCTCCTTCTCAAAGTTTCAGGACCTTGTGCCTATAGTAAAAATTATTATTATTATTGTTATTATCATTATTATTATAAAGGCAGATAGGTGCCAGAGTCGTTAGCACGCAGGGTGAAAGGCTTAACAGCATTTCTTCTGGCCTTAGGTTCTGAGTTCAAATTCTGCCAAGGTTGACTTTGCCTTTCATCGTTTCGGGGTCGATGATTTAAGTACCAGTAACGCACTGGGGGTCGATATAATCGACTAGTCCCCAATCCATAAATTTCAGGGCCTTTGCCTATAGTAGAAATTTGGGTTTCCACTCACAATCGCGAGTTCATGGTTTCAATTCCTAGACTCGGTGAGGCATTGTATTCTTGAGCAAAACACTTCATCTCACGTTGCTCTGCATCCGTTCGACACCTGACGCGTGGCACACTGTGCACCCGTTCAAGCAGCGCCACGCACTAGTTAAGTGCTTCTCTTTACACCCCTGACATATATGAAAGGGAGGCAATTATTTCTTGTATACAAGAATTATTTCCCTTTTTTTGTATTTATATTCTGAAAGCTCGAAACAAATGACTATATATATAGATACATGGTTAGCGCGATGGGCAAGAGGCTTAGCGGCATTTCGTCAGTCTTTACGTTCTGAGTTCAAATTCCGTCGAAGTCGACTTCGCCGTTCATCCTTTCGGAATCAATAAAATGAATACCAGTTGAGGACTAGGGACCCAAACTTGGTGACCTTGTGCCAAAATTTGAAACCAATCATCATCATCATCATCGTTTAACGTCCGCTTTCCATGCTAGCATGGGTTGGACGATTTGACTGAGGACTGGTCAAACCGGATGGCTACGCCAGGCTCCAATCTAATTTAAACATATTATCCTTTATTTTGTCAAGCTTTCAGCAAAATAAGACCAAATAAATAAATAAATAGAAATAAGATAGACGGGAGATAACTCTTGTATACAACGTTTACCTCATCTTGAGATAAATAAATGTTTAATTATCTCAATGCTTAATCGAGATAATTAAGCATTGTAGCTTGTATACAAAGCTTATCTCTGAGGCCTCCCAGCCTCAGGACTGTGCAGTGTCATCATTCTCGACTGGCTTGGCAGCAACTGTCTGTACATCAGTGTTTCCTTGAGGTTTGACCTCCAAATCTGTGGGCCTCACAAATGCTACTGGGAATTCACTGTGGATTCTTTTAGGCGTCTACTCATTGTCATGCCATTATAGTACTGGCTACCTTCCATGCAATGTTGCTCTCAGCCTAGAGGCTGCAGCGTGAAGGTGCATAGCTCAGTGGTTAGAGCGTCGGGCTCACAATCGTGAGAGAGTTTGGTCCAATTCCCAAACCGGGCTGTGTGTTGTGTTCTTAGGCAAGACACTTTATTTCATGTTACTTGTGGAAAGATTCTAACTACCCCCATGTGGCCAAAAGTGGACTAACACTGCTTGGAATCGAACTCGGAATCTTGGGGTTAGTAGCCCACGCTCTTAACCACTACGCCGTGGGCAATTCTAGAGTGAATTTTAGGGCTTATAAATCTAATATTTTCTTATCCTACCTTAATACCGGTTCCCATATGTTGTTCATATCTGCACTCGGTCTGCATAGGAGGTGTTGTGTCCTAGCATATGTGCTTGTTCTTTTAGTTTTCGTATTTTCCAGTGGTGTTCTCTCTCTATTATTCTAACTTCATCCAACAGGAGGGGGTTCCGAGTTCGATTCCAAGCATTGACCAGAATAATAATAATAATAATAACAAAAAATACCTTTGGAGTGAGAACCCAGGTTCGAAATTTCCCGAAGACACCTGATGAAGGCTGGAGGGTATATCAGCCAAAACGTGTTAACAATAAACAAGATGAGGACAAATATCCATCAAATGTAAATAATGTATAATGTCCATGAATTTGTTGTTATACAATAAAATATAGGGGCAATAATAAGAGCCACAACAACATTTATGGCAAATAACAATTAATGTGAAACTGAAATGGGACAGATTAAGTCTACAACCAAAGGTAGCTAGAATTGTAATTAGATTTTTAGGCAAATAAATAATTTGGTAGATAGGTAGATTGTTGATAGATTATAGGCAAACTAGACAGATAGCTGGATTGGTTGTAGGGTAACTAGATAAACAGACAGCAGGGTTATTTGTCAGGTATTTAGACAGACTGGTAGAAAATTTGGTAGGCTGTGAGGTAGCAAAATAGAGAGATAGCTGGGTTGGTTGTAGGGTAAGTATTTAGTCAGTTAGGTAAATTGTAAGGTATCGAAGCAGATGGGTAGTTGTAGGATATCTTGATAAGCAGATAGTTGGGTAGACTGTAGAGTATTTAGACAGATTGGTAGATTGTAGAATAGCTACATAGGGAGATTATAGAGTATCTAGACAGATAGGTAGATAGCTTGGTTGATTGTAGTGTAAATAGTTAGACAAATTGTTAGGTAGATTGTAGAGTAGCTAGATAGGTAGATTGTAGGGTATCTAGGCAGATAGGCTGATAGCCAGGTAGTTGTAGGATATCTTCATAGACAGATAAGTGGGTTGGTTGTAGTGTTTTTAGACAGATAGGTAGATAGCTGGGTTGGTTCTTGGGTAACTAGATAGGTAGATTGTAGGGTATCTAAGCAGATAGGTCGATAGTTAGGTAGGTTGTAGGGTAAGTAGATAGACAGATAGTTAGGTAGATTGCAGAGTGACTAGATAGGGAGATTGTAGGGTACCTAGGCATTTAGGTAGAAAGCTGGGTTGGTTGTTTGGTAGCTAGAGAGATAGGTTGATAGATTGCAGGATGATTAGGTAAACAGACAAGTTGATAGCCGGGTAAGTTGTCAGGTAGCCTGATAGACAGATAGGTAAATAGCTAGATAGATAAGTAGATAATTATGCAAGTGTGAGTTTGTATTCATCTGTAAACAACTACCCAACATCCTATCGAGCAATCTACTTATCGTTTGACTACCACCACCACCACCACCACACCACTCTCTCCACCACTACCACCACTATTGCCATCACTACCACCATCACCACTACCACTACCACCACTATCACCATTGTCTTCAACACCACCCCTACTATCTCCTCCACAACCATCACCACCACCACTACCACTACCACTTACACTAAACCCTGCTAGTTAGAGCAATTAGCCAAGAAACACTTGACCATCAAGAAGTGCTCTCCGTTTTAATAAGGTCATCAGAGAATATGCTGGACATGCGGCCATTCTGTTTTTGGACAGATAGGTGTTGGTCCAGATTTGTCAAGACCTCTTCTATGCGTCTGAGGCTGTCCTCAAATTTACCCTCCTGCTTTGCGGTATTTGGTGGACGGTATGTTGAGCATACAACTACAACAATTTGTTTTATGTGTACTATTAAAGTATCACAGACGGAGTTTGAGTGTGATAGGAGTAGTAGGGGTGTGACATCTTCTCGGATGTACATTGCAATTCCTCCATGACTTCTATCCCTTCTGTCTGTTTGGAGTACGACATACTCTGGTATGTTTATCTCCGCATCTGCTATATTAGATGTTAGATGCGTTTCGGTAAGCACCATGCATATTGCTTGATTGCATGTAACTAGGCCTTTCAGGTATAGAAACTTGTCTTTGCCGCCTGTTCGTAATAGGCCCCGGATATTCAGTAGGAATATGGGTGTGATATCTGTGCAGGGGTTCCTGGTGTTAGTGGTGGCCATCCCTGATCCATCGTCTGTGGTGGTCTTGGATAGTGGTTTGTGTGGTGTTGACTCTGTACCCTCTGTATCCATGTTAGTTGATGCACCATTTTCTGGGCCATGCTTAAAAAAGCTTGCTGCTCAGCTACTGCAGTTCGCACAGCCTCTGCATACAGCCTTTTGTTGGGAGCAGAAGGAATATGTGGACTTCTCTCTTTGAGAGACCTGTTGGTGTGTGTATATATTCTTCGTAAGCCTAGTACTTATGCTATCGGTCTCTTATTGCCGAACCGCTAAGTTACGGGGACGTAAACACACCAGCATTGGTTGTCAAGCGATGGTGGGGAGACAAACACAGACACACATACATATATATATATATATATATATATATACATATATATATATATATACATATATATATATATATATATACATATATATATATATATATATACATATATATACATATATATATATATATATATACATATATATATATATATATATATATATATATATATATACATATATACGACGGGCTTCTTTCAGTTTCCGTCTACCAAATCCACTCACAAGGCTTTGGTCGGCCTGAGGCTATAGTAGAAGACACTTGCCCAAGGTGCCACGCAGTGGGACTGAACCCGGAACCATGTGATTCGTAAGCAAGCTACTTACCACACACCCACTCCTTATATACACACACACACACACATATATATATATATATATATATATATATACACACACACACATATATATATACATACATATATATATATATATATATATATCATCATCATCATCATCATCATCGTCGTTTAACGTCCGCTTTCCATGCTAGCATGGGTTGGACGATTTGACTGAGGTCTGGTGAAACCGGATGGCAACACCAGGCTCCAATCTAATTTGGCAGAGTTTCTACAGCTGGATGCCCTTCCTAACGCCAACCACTCAGAGAGTGTAGTGGGTGCTTTTACGTGTCACCCGCACGAAAACGGCCAGGCTCGAAATGGTGTCTTTTATGTGCCACCCGCACAAGCCAGTCCAGGGGCACTGGCAACGATCTCACTCGAAAATCCTACGGGAGCCAGTCAGGCGGTACTGGCAACGGCCACGCTCAAAATGGTGCATCTCATGTGCCACCCGCACAAGAGCCAGTCCAGGGGCACTGGCAACGATCTTACTTGGCTTGCCGGGTCTTCTCACGCACAGCACATTTCCAAAGGTCTCGGTCAGTAGTCATCGCCTCGGTGAGGCCCAATGTACGAAGGTCTTGCCTCACCACCTCAGCCCAGGTCTTCCTGGGCCTACCTCTTCCACGGGTTCCCTCAACTGTTAGGGTGTGGCACTTTTTCACGCAGCTATCCTCATCCATTCTCACCACATGTCCATACCAGCGCAATCGTCTCTCTTGCACACCACAACTGATGCTTCTAATGTTCAGCTTTTCTCTCAAGATACTTACACTCTGACGGGTATTCACATTGACATTACACATCCAACGGAGCATACTGGCTTCATTTCTTGCGAGCTTACGTATGTCCTCAGCAGTTACAGCCCATGTTTCACTGCCATGTAGCATGGCTGTTCGTACGCCTGCGTCATACAGTCTGCCTTTTACTCTGAGTGAGAGTCCCTTTGTCGCCAGCAGGGGTAAGAGCTCTCTAAACTTTGCCCAGGCTATTCTTATTCTAGCAGCTACACTTTCAGCGCACCCACCCCCACTACTAACTTGGTCGTCCAGATAGCGGAAGCT